>NW_023458561.1:62308385-62309950 GCF_013731165.1 Rhagoletis pomonella | reverse complement strand
GGATAATGGTTTTGGAAGTACTTAATTACATGCAAGCACAGAAAACCTTGATTACAAAGCCGTATTAAAATCCATTTAGCAATGGTGTTGTTAATCATGAAATTACATTTAGACTATTTGCTAAGTACACTCGCATGATCAAAGACAAATAAAAGTAGTAAATTAAATTAAAATAAATAAATACGTACATTAGGGCGGAGCAATTTAATTTCGAAAAAAAGTGTATGTTATATTCGAATTCTGCGTTCGATCTAAGCAAAAATGATGAAAAAACTATACACTAAAAATGACCTTCCCAATTGTTAATTTACAACATTTTGTGTTTTCTTCGTATTTAAGAAACTACTTGACAACACCGAGACAAAAAAAATTCGGCTAAAAAAGTTACAATATACCGAGGTTGTTCACACTTACCGAAGTGTTTTTGCCAACAAAAATATTATAAGTGAAAATTTTTTTGTGGTATACGGGAAGGTTTAGAGCAATACTAATGAGAACAAAATAATGGAAATTTGAATTTGGGTTAATGTCATAATGTCAGTTTGATAGGGCCATCAAAGTCAGCCGATTTCCGCACATTGTCATGCGTGGAGAGCACAATCTAAAAAAAAAAAACTTTGAAGAGAAAATAATGAAGTTTTTAAAATGTGATATAAACGCAAACTAAAGGTTGGATTAGCTTTAAAACAATTGTATATGTGCGTTCGGGACGTTACGTTATGGACGTTACTCTTTTTTCCGTTGAAACAAATGATTTTTTTAAAGCTATATTGTTGTATTTTATTAAAAGATATAGTGCTTAAAACCAATGCTATTTAGAGCATTGTTTCCAAAAGTAAGAGGGGCAAATCAGGTTTCTCAAATAAATGTGAATAGAAATATGAAATAAACTAACAAGTTATTTTTAAGCAAAAAACAAAACCGACTTCAATTCTCATATAAAAATTTAAGATTCTCATTATTATATTCATGATAAAATGATCGGATTTAAACCAACCTCTGACGTAATACCTTTCGTTTAAAAAAAGAATTATAGAAATCGGTTAATCGGAGGTCCAAAGTTATGCGGTAACATACATAAAAAAAAATATTCCGACGAACTGACCTTGAACCGTCTCCTCTTTGTGAAATCGGTTAATAAGAACATGTTGTACAACATATGCCTTTTTTGACACAAAATTGAGAGAATTCGAATTGCATGCATTTGTTGAGATTTTGGTTGACTATTTCTCGGATTCGCCCACATATGTCTATACATACATATTTAATTTTTTTGTAATAATTTTTTTTTTCAGTTCTTCACGCTACTATGAAAAGGCAGTTATGCAGAAATATGCGTCAAGCGATTATCTTTAATAAACTGCAAAAAAAAAAATGTTGTCCCTTTCAATACTTTTCGAGAAATTAATTTTTTTTGTTCGTTTCCAGAATTTTAAACAGAAGTCGCAGAAAATGCAAATTCCACCCGCCAGCCAACTCAGCAATCGTTTAAAATTCCAAAAACCCACCGAAAACAATTTCTCTTCATCAGTAAGTAAAACGGAATTTACAAATGATAACAGAAC
>NW_023458561.1:62303590-62308285 GCF_013731165.1 Rhagoletis pomonella | reverse complement strand
TATCGAAGAGATGTTGGAGGAAGAAGAGGAGGCGGAAGATGGAGAGAATGTGAAGCCGGTTTTGCGCAAACTAACACAGTTACCCAAAAAACGCAAAGATGAAGCAGTACAAGCGAATTCCAACCGAAAATCAAATGATGAAACATATGTGGAAGATGACGAGCAACCCACTAGCACGGCACGCGAAGCCGCCAAAATCGAGAACCAAGTAGATGAGAATCAGTGCCGTGTCTGCACGTCCAAGGAAGCACTTGTCAGTCTTTTTAACGCAACTAGTAAGCAAACTATAGCAGACAAGTTAATGATCATCTGCCCAACAGTTTCCATTGCTCAGAAGGATTTTATGCCGCAATTCATTTGCAATCCATGTTTGGATAAAGTAAATATCGCCTTAGAGCTGAAAACGCAATGTGAAACAACCGAGCGGGAATTGCGCAAAAAATTGTCACGTAGTAAGAATAAAGTACGGCGACCGGCTGGCTATGTGGTCATAGATGCTACATTGGACTCAGATCCATCAGATGAGGAGCCTAACGATGATGTAGAATTTAAAGTATCTGACGAAGGTGGAATAACTGCCGAAGATGATTCCGATGATTCCGATTTCGGTTCTCCAAAAAAGAAACGGTCCCCACGTGTGGCAGCTGCTAAGAGGGGTAAACGCAAATCGGCCGCAGCTACTCCGGCGCCAAAAGTAAAAGAGAAGAAGCGTGTGGGTGGGCGCCCAGCTTCAAAACGGTCTTTGCCATCACCAGAAGTAATAATAAAAGAGGAGAGCAGCGACGAAGATGAGGAGCCAAAAGAGAAACAAGTAAAGAAAAGGAAAACCAAGAATACACCACAGTCGGATGAGGCCGAAGATAAGCCCAGTGAGTTCCCTTGCGACGAATGTGAACAAGTGTTTGCACGTAAACTTTCCTTGATTCTACACAAAAAGGCGCATAATCAACGACAGCCCATCAAGTGTGAAACATGTGGGCAAATATTTAAGATACAGGGTGCCTATCGTAAGCATGTGCAAAAACACACCGATGAGCCATCCGGCTTTGAATGTAGCAAATGCGAGTATACAGGCAGCAGTAAGGCGGAATTACGTCGACACTTGGTAGAGGAGCATGACGAACAGGGTGTGCTGCATCAATGCGAGAAATGTAAGCGAAAATTTGTTTCCGAGGCACGGTTAGAAAAGCATAAAGAAGGACGTTGTCCAGGTGTGGAACGTGTGGCGAAAATAAGGCTCGATGTGGAAAGTTATACGGTTGGAAAGGACTTATTCAAAGCAGTGGCACCGCTCACAACAACCTACTGGAGTGATAGTTTCTCCGATTAAGCACTTCTAGCCATATCTGTTTGCATAAGGCATCCATAAGTATGACGGTAATTACAAGACATTAGTGTTCTTTTCGCCGATCAATGGAATTGTTTTGATTTTTTTTTCAATAGCATAGATTTATTAAGTTCATTTCTGTTAAAAATAGATGAATCATAAATTTGAGAATTCAAGAAATCGCAATATTGCTATTTATGTACGTATGTTTAGTTATGATTTGCAGAACGGCGCAAAATGAAATTAACGCTAACATTTTTCATAGAAATTTAAGATCTCCGGTTTGTGAAATAAACTGTCTTAAATATGAAATGTATCAATATACTTAAAGAAATTGAAGATATATTACGAACATTTTTCCTGTTTAAATTTTATTACCATTCTTTCCAACAGGAAATATATTCATTAATCTTTGGAATTTGTTGTAATAGGAACTTATGTTTTCGAATTATAAATATTGTAATTAAAGATGTAATTTTGATATGCTGTACAATTGTATCAGTTTTATTATTTGACAAAAACGACCTTTTCCTAGCATTAGTGATTAATGTAAATCCAAATTTGTAAGAAAATATTTCTAAGTGTGGCTTTGTAAAGAAACCCCCTTCTAGTGTATCATGAAAATGAGTAAAATCTACTTTTCCGTAAAATAAAGTAAATTAAGTAAAAACCAGTGTCTCACTTGCACTTTAATCCATACAAAGTTTTTAATTATCCTTACACATATACAGTGGCATTCACCTAAATAGCGCACTTTTATTTTTTACAATATTCACAATTCACAATTTCAAAAAAATGTTATAAACATTTTTTTTCGAGGGGTTGCTTATTTTCTTCCATATAAAAGTAGATTTTGGTCATGCGTTACATGGCAGAAAATGCGCAACACCATCGACCAAAAAAAAACTCAAAAGTCAACGGTATTTTTCAGTATTTCAAACCTGCACAAAACTGCATACCCAAAACGTTTAAAAAAATGTGGAAAAAATTTAAAATTTTGATGACATTATTTTGAAATTTGTTAAAAGTTTCTGAACTGTACACCATGGTGTAATAATAACAAGGTGTTGTCAGTAACTTAACCTCACTTTTTCGGCAGGTCTATTCCGGTCACGCATTTTAAAGTAGTAGAAAAATGTTTAATTACAGGCCTATAAGCGTGAATATATGTTTGTATCGTATGCTCCACACAGGTTGCACATATATTGTAACTTATAAAAAAGTACAGGCCGTAAAATAAGGCAATTTCCTATAAAACTGTAAATGATTTTTTAAATAGATTAGTAATAATAATAATAGATTGGCGCTTACATATATGTTAGCGTTTGGCCGAGCTTCTCCTCCGACTTGTGGCGTGCGCCTTGATGTTGTCACACAAAGCGGAGGGACCTACAGTTTTACGCCGACTCCGAACGGCGATTGCTTTTTATGAGAAGCTGTTTTTCATGGCAGTAATACACTCGGAGGTTTGCCATTTCCTGCCGAGGGACGACCGCTGTTAAGAAAAAACCTTTTTTCTATATTTTTTGCGATGTTGATTTGACCAGGGTTTGAACCCAGGTGCTGCTGAGTGGAGCGCGCACTGCTTGCCACTACGCCACAGCGGCTGACATATAGATTAAAACACATAAATATCGATAATATAAGCGAAGTCGTAATTTAACCATGCTGTCGCTCTATTTTAGTGTATCAGTAGTCCATTTGGCTCGATATTATGACAATGCAGCAAAAGATATTTAATATAAAAAAATCGACTTTCCATACGATTTTTGTGTACGTCTTTTTCCATTGATAACTACGATATCTTTTATATTTTATATTTTGAGGACAAAAATTATACAAATCCAGCAATTTTAATTATTAATATCGTTCTGAAAACACCAAGTTCTTTAAAAATCACGATAAAATGAAATACTAAAATGGAGTATTTTAAATACAATTTCCCAACTAATAGCATTATAAAAATTAAGATCGGCAGCACTGAAAATAAGCATGCCGATCTTGTAAAAATTACAACAAACACGTCGCTACTGACAACACCTTGTTATTATTTCACCATGCTGTACACAAAGTTTTGAACTTTGAATTATACGGTGATGTGGCGGATGTGTCTCCGATACAGCCTGCAGACCAAGACGAAGGCGCTGGACTGTTCCTTTTTTTTAGTTTTCTACGTTGATATGACCGATACTGTACTTATATATGGAAATATGGATAAGACAAAAGAAATGTGGGATTACCCAAAAGTTCTTATTTTTACCGATATGTTTAATGGATATTTATTTAAAGAGTTGATATCTAATGCGCACAAAAGGTAAGTATTTAATGCTTGACTTCAGCACCATTCCTTTTATATACAATAAAAGCTGCTGACATCGAATGCCCATAGCTTTTAGCTTCCAGTCCTTAGGGATTTTGTTTAGCAAATTTACACAATAAGTGAATCCATATCCGTAAACTAAAAGCCTCGAACCCATAACAAAAGGAAAATATTCAACAACAGTTGCATAATAAACTAATTCATTCAAAATAACTATGTATGTACATACAATCCCAAGTCATTGACGCAGGAAAAGGAGGAAGTCAACTTTAAATGGAAATGACAGTTGGAAATTGCTTAATGACCGAAAGTAAGAGGCGCAGTGTTGACGCTGCCATATTTGAAATATTTTCACTTCATCAGTATTTTATTTCAACATTTTTTATATATGTACATATCGACTTACATTTTCATGCATCATTAAATTTTTGACCCGAAAACCATTAGGTAAGTAAGTCAGGAGAGCCAAGAAAAGCCGATAAAGAATTACTTGACTTTGCAGGCTGCCTTCCCAGCTGCGATCTGAGAAGTATGTAATTGATAGGCCAGAAGAAAAATAGCTTTTTACAGCAGTTGTTTTTTGTTTTTTTTTTTTGTTTTGTTTACACTGTGGCCTAACAGCTACAACCATACCGACAAACATACCTAAATACCTTTACCAGCTTGCGACGGATCCACCATCCATGCAGGATGATTTTATGCACGCTCGCCATGACAAGGAAAAACGTGATTTCAATTTCTAATCCATTTACAATTGAACGTGCGCGCGTACATGCATCGTCACAAAAGCATGTTGGGCAGAGGGTAGGGGGAGGTAAAGAAAGCGCAAGTAAGCAAATGAATGGTCGATTTCTAAAGAAGTTGCTTAAGTCAAATACAGGTTCAGCTAAACGCGTATCACCAACAGCGATGGCATCTTTGTTTCAGAGGGCTCTTTAAATTTCTGCTCGATGCAGTTGAAACATCTGTTATCGGAATTCAGTGCGGCGTGTGTAGTGGCTGTTGTTGCTGCTGCTTTTCTGGCCATTGTAGGCGTTTATTATTGCCA
>NW_023458561.1:62300605-62303490 GCF_013731165.1 Rhagoletis pomonella | reverse complement strand
AATGTGTGTAAGCAAAAATCGAAATAGAATTTTTCATTTGCACAATTGTGAATGATCAATAATCACTCGGCTGGGATGGTGCAATGCGTTAGAGCAAAGCAGAGCGAACCGTTGGCACGCATGCAAACGTCAAGTGAAGGCGTATCGTATGTGGCTGAGTGAAAGGGCAATAGTTGATGACGATTTTTGCTTTGAAAGCTACTTCGCAAAATGTGGTGAGAACCAGAGTTGCCGATGGATAAAAAAGGTACGGAGTAAAATGGCTTGCAAAAGTATTCGTTTATGTGAAGCACTAATCGATTTGAATTGAATTAAATAAACGCATGCGTTCAAATTTATACATAAAAAAAAAAAAACAAAATGGTATACGAGCTTTTAGCTAAGAAAAAACCAAAAATGAGGGCCGATTGAAAGTTTTCTGTTGATTTGAACGTCACCAAAATTACTTGGTGCAAGTGAAAAATATAGAAGATATAAGTTGTAAAACTTAAATTTTTAGATTTCTTATAATACATATAGATATCTTATAAATATACATAACCAATTTGAAGAAGTATTGATGGCCATTTTGGGCCTACTTGAGAACAATTTCATGACCATTTAGGGACTAGTAGTTCGCGGTAATTTTTGAACTAGTTCTAGCCCATGCCGAAACTATTTCAGGAACATCTTGTGACTAGTTTGCGATAAAGCCGTACACAAATGTTTACTCATCGAATTTTAGGAGACCAGGTACTCATGCCTTTTTTAATATTTACAAGCCAAAAATACAAAAACTAAAAACAAGTAAAGTCTTTCCATAATGTTTTATTGTTTTTTTTTTTTGGAAAAATTGCACTATTATTACTGCTAGAAACATTTATACATTTATATATATTGTGGTTAATTTTGGAGTACTCCTTGGCCCTTAGGGAGTACTCTTTACATGCATGCATGGAGTAGTCGCGATTTTTGCAGGGGACTCACCAGTTTTTTCATACCGTTTGACCAGACCGACATGCAGCACAAATCTACTACTACAATGACATTGTTGATATACTTTTTCGTTTGTACACGCTTTTGCTCTTCATTTCACAGATGTTTTTTCGCCATTAATAAAAACCAAAAACAAAAATAAAAAATTACATGTTGCCTCTTATGGTATTCGAACCCGAACATGTAGGGAGCTAACTAACAGCGATCATCTCTACACGTTCAGCTACAGCCAGACATGCAAATGTGCTTTCAAATGCTCAACTTCAATCACATTTCGTTAAAACACGAGCTGTGATCGGGGTAACAATAAAATGGTGCAGAGACACGAGTTGGTCCGCTACAGCATGAGAGAGGAGCATTTTTGTAAGTACTCCAATATACCACAAATATAATACATGGTCCAACTATTTTTGCAGGGTATGTATGAATACTAGAGTGCATCACTCACCAAACAAAAAACAAAAACAAAAATTAAAAAGCGGTACTGTTTTTTCATCAAAATTATACAATTTATTATATTATATTTTAAAGTACCCGCCAAAATGTTTGGAAAAATAGTAAGATTTACGTGAGCTAAACCGGTTTGAAAATACCTCCAAGTATCGAGTTTTTTTTTTGTTTTAATAAGACTAGTTTTTAAAATATTTTTTTTCAAAAAATCCCCTCAGCTTATAGAAAATGTAAACTTAAAAGATCTACATCCATAAAAAAGTTTAAAAATTTTATCAATGCATGTAATAAGATTTTTGCATATATTTCCAAGTCGCTCCGCTCACGTAAATTTTAATATTTTTCCGATATATTTTGGCGAAAGTCTTAAAATATATTAAGTGTTATAATTCCAGTGGAAAACCCGCAATTTTTTTTTGTTGGTGAGGCGCCCTAATGAACATATATCTAAATATTTATTACAAGTGGAAGCAACTCGTCTATGCTGGTAGCGGCGACTTTTTGAATCTGTATGTGCATACATACAATACCTGTTATGTTGCGGATATTCGCATTCGCATTCGCAAACGCGGAGATTCCTCATTAATTTTAATATTCGCATCCGCAGTTACAAAAAACGGGGGGAGTTCTTAACAAAATTACAAGAAAATAGAATTTTCTTCGAAATTTCCATCCTTGTAAAATGACAATTTGCCTGTGTAGCCTGTAGCGGTTTTTAAGGAGCGATTTTGCCATGATTATAGATTCCTTGAGTGAAGGCAATTAATAAAACTGAAAGTCCTCTCCACTGGTGGAACATCAAACGAAACGAATTCAAAATATTGTCCAATTTCGCGCGCAGTTATTTGTCGCCTCCAACAGCAGCGTTCCGAGAGAGCAGTTATTTAGTGACGCAGGTAAAAGGTCGCAACATTACTTCTTATCAAAGAATTACCAAAATTATATTCTAATTATACTTTACATTCTCATCTGCGGTTGTCTAAAATTCCACATTCGCGACATCCCTAATATACACACTTCTATATAGTCCGATGCCTTGTGTAATAAATAGTATGGAAATTACAAGCTTCACAGGCAATCCTCTTAATGGGAAAATGAAGTATTTACTTCCATGCATCGGCAACTGCTAATTAATTTAATTACTTAGGCCAATGTAATTTTTAAATTTTATTAGTCTCGCTTAGACGACGAGTATCATGAGTAAAATATTTACTTTTATACCATTTTGGCAAAACGTACGCCACAAATATGCACCGCAGACATCTACAGCGGCGATAAGTGGCATGAAAATGCGGGATGAGTGGGTGGAGTGATTTTGGTGAAAAGAAATGCTTGTTGGAATTGTGGATCTACGTTTGTGGTTTTTGGATTTGTGTAAAGTGAGCATTTTTGTGGGAAGCGCATGCGATGCGCGGGTGAGTAGCGTAATATGATGAAGCAATAACCACATTAAAAGTAAG
>NW_023458561.1:62296313-62300505 GCF_013731165.1 Rhagoletis pomonella | reverse complement strand
CGGACTTTTTCTGACTATTTCTGGGAGATAAGGAACGCTCCTAATGTATCGCAAATTCTTAACTTGTCGCCGCACGATGAAATGAACTTACCATTGGGGTTGAATTTTGCTGCGCGCACCCATTTGTGTGTATTTTGAATCAGTATTCTGATGGCTGTTCGCCATTTTTCTAGTCTGCAAACGAATAAGCTGACGAAGAAGCAAACAAATTCAAGCACATTGTTGCATTCTACCGTACATTTTAAAAGCTTTAAAATCTTAAAACATATGTGAAAAACTTTTATAATCTGAATATTTCTAATGTCGCAATCAAAACCAAATTTTATAAATAGCATTTTTAAAAAGCAATCATCTAATATTTTTCAAGTTTTTGGGCATATATGTTACCATTTGAACAACTAATACTACCAAGTTTTAAGAGACTATTTAATGCAACTCAGGTCATAAAAGCGCACTTTAGACCAAAATAAGCAACTCTAAAAAACAGATGATCGCAGCTGTGGCCCAGGATGACGTCTATTGCTAAGATATCTCACTTGTATTTGTACACAATGGTTATAATACCCTTGTGCACAAAAGCGCTCCGGTATAAAAATATGCAAAACAAATACGTAAATGTTTACTTTGCTTTATGTTTATGTTTGGCAGGTTTAACTGCATAATTCCAAAAATTTATGATAGTTGCCATAGACGGTGCGTCCGACTTGCGAGTCATTCAGAGTCATGCCACCCAGTTTGCCACAGAGCGAGGATGAGTTTGAATCGACGTCGGTCTGGTGAAGTCGTTTGGATGAACTCGAAACGACATCGGAACGAAGTAGTTTTTTTTTACCATACAGAACGCAATGTAGCACAGTGGTCGGAGAAGCCATGCTTTACGCGAAAAAGGCATATTTTAAAACTGTGATAAGTTAACCGGAATAAAGCTATTCTTATTCAGAAATGTCCAATGAACTCAAAACAGATTAGTATTTTCAATAAGATCTGCTGAGCAAGCCGTTAAATCCGTTTAATTCAACGAATTTTATCGTGGCACGTTCCAACAGTTATGAGTTGATAGCTTTATTTGCAATTTGTTTTATGGAAACTTAAGCAAGGAAAATAAAACTTGATTGCTAAATTATCAACACGGCTCATTTTTCGAGAAATATTTTCTTCACAAAGGTATATGAAATTAGAAGGGCCCGGTAGAATCTTCATTTCTTTACCAAAAACTAATGCAAAGGACCCTTTAAGGATCTATGGAAAGAAAAGCCGTGCATTGCCGCGCCAAAATGAGTGGCGGCTATTTTTATTTCACTAGACCAACTTAAGGAATTGTTTTCCAAATAATATATAATGTATTAAAATATTGAAGATTAATGTATGCAATTTATTCTATATTTAGAATTTAAAAAATTACTAAATTACTAAAATTTTAATTAAATTTGGTATTTAGAGGTTCTTAAGTTCGACAATTAAAAATTTCAAACGAGTTTTTGAAAATCCAAAATGCAAAATCCAATATGGCGTCAGAGATTTAGGGAATGACGAATTTCGTATAAAATAAAAAAATCTTAAAAATAACTGTTGAGGCCTAGATGAAATTGTTTGGCCTGAATATATAAATATATAGCAGACGGTCCCAACTATCCCTAATTTGTAAATATAATTACTGCTATTATTTCATAATTTGATCATACATTTATTTTAGATAAATTCCCTCGTATATGATAAATTGAAAAAATTGAAAATTGAAAATGACAGTTGATTTGACAGTTGTCAACCGAAAAAGTTTGAATGTGAACACCGAACTCGAGATCAGTGAGCCTTAAAACATAGTACATTTTTACAACGCTTTTATCAACTTGCAATGTTGTGTGTCCAGAAACTTTCAATGTTGTGGATCCAGAAACTTTCAATGTTGTGTGTCCGACACCATAAAACCTTTGCTTTGAAAAGTTCCTATAAAAAAGCATAGTGCATAGAGCGACATCTGTCGTGAATAGGGCGAGGTAGATGACATCTAGATGTCGCCCTATGTACTACGTTCGCTACAGCGCAAATAGACGACACGCCATTTCTTTAAATAAAATTAATTGGTGCTCGTTTGTATGTACACACATATGTAAATGCATGTGTGTGCACCTTTCTATTAATATCGTTGAATTATTTTAATATCTATCGCAAAATTTTATACAGACAAGACAAACAAGTAGAAAATAAATAATAAAAAAAAAACTTTTTAATATACAACGCTTTTATAAATGGATTAAAAAGTAGAAAATAATACTTCTCAGTCCCATAGAATTTGTTTTGATAACTTTTGATTTTGAAATTTTAGCAAAAGTCATTATAAACAATCTATGAAATTGAAAATTAAAAACGTGGGGCGCATGCAATACAAAGCATTATATTTAATTGACAATAGGCAAACTACATAACATAGACCTAAAATTTCTTCAGCGAAAGTACAAATTTGAGATCGATTTTAAGCGGTCGTTATTCATATATCCACATACATATGAACATATATTACCCTTCATATCAATTCAGGTGGCTATTATATGCGCCCCACGCTTTTCATTTTCAATCTCATAAATTGGTTATAACGACTTTTGCTAAAATTTCAAAATCAAAAGTTATCAAAACAAATTCTATGGGACTGAGAAATATTATTTTCTACTTTTTAGTCCATTTATAAAAGCGTTGTATATTAAAAAGTTTTTTTTTTATATTATTTTTGGAAAGTTTTCCTTATTTCTAGAGAAATTGACAGCCCCATCGACAGTTGTAAACTCTTCAGATGTTAATTTAACGCAAATTCGTGATAAGAGTGTCTAAAACCCATATGAGTAGCATCTGAAAAAATATTTGCTTATTTTTAGAAAAATTCAGTTTATTTGACAGCTGTCAACTCTTAAAGTTTTATTTGGACATAAAATTCGGAATCAGTCAATGTCGAAAAACCTAACTTTGGTATTTTCAAAAAGATTTTCCTAATTTTAGAGAAATTGGCAGTTGACTTGGCAGCTGTCAACTGTCAAACTATAAATTTTATGGCATATTCGGATTAAGCATTACAACAATACTACGATTCCGTAGTTTTGTTATAGTCCTAACAGCCCATTCTAATTTTTCGCGTAAAACATGGCTTCTCCGACCACTGTGCGTCGTTCGGAATTGTTTTTTCTTTTTTGATATGCACGCAATTTGAAATTGGATTTATAAGGTCCACCAAATCGAGTCCGAAACGATGTCGATACAAAAACATCAAGCTATCAACGTAGAAAATTGATTAAGAAATAAAGTGGCAAATGGACAAATGAATATGCGTAATAATTTCCACACAAATATGTATACATACAAATGATTTCATTAAAAGATCATACATGGCGTATGAGTAACATTCGTTCTTAGTCATACTACATTTTTCATAAAAAAAAAGAAATTGCTACTAAATTTTCTTCGTTGATAGCTTGATGGTTTTTGTAAAAGAACAGGCTCTAACACCAACCAAAAGAATTTAAAAGAGATCTTTTAATAAAAAATTGTTTCCCTGTTAGTGTTTGCATTTTGCATTTTGCAATGCATTCGTTATGAATTCGAAATCCAACCCATTACCGAATTGAAAAAATGAGAGAGAGTGTTTCTCTTATATTTCCCTTCGAGGATGAGCTGCATTTAACTTCCTCTCCTGTTACTTTGGTTCTAATTTATTTGAACCCATTTGACTGTACTTCGAATATACATACATACATACTAAATATGAACATTGGAAAACCAGGGTTCTCACTTCGATGTTCTAATTCGATATCGCAGGTAATTTTCGAACGTTCGACACAATGTTTATAAGATACAAAAAAATAAAATAAAAATTTCATGTTTATATTCAACAATTTTATTTTATTGTTATTGGGCCAAAAAATAACAAAAAAAAAAAAAATACTTCAGGACGAGCACGCTTTCAAGTTAAAGTCCAAAAGTAAAAAAAGTAGTAGTAGTAGTAGTTTACAAGACGAACTTAGCTCAGTGGGTAGACCACCGGCTTTGTAATGCGCAGTCGCTGGTTTATATCCCAGTGGCCTCGATGGAGAAGTCTGATGTGATGATCGCCGAAATAGTAGCTGTAACTTCTACCATTTGATAAATTATTGTTGCCTTTCCACAAAAATTGTTCACTGAAAAACGGCCTCAAACTCAATAAAATTGT
>NW_023458561.1:62292649-62296213 GCF_013731165.1 Rhagoletis pomonella | reverse complement strand
TTTTTGTGAAAAGGCAACAATAATTTATCAAATGGTAGAAGTTACAGCTACTATTTCGGCGATCATCACATCAGACTTCTCCATCGAGGCCACTGGGACATAAACCAGCGACTGCGCATTACAAAGCCGGTGGTCTACCCACTGAGCTAAGTTCGTCTTGTAAACTACTACTACTACTACTTTTTTACTTTTGAACTTTAACTTGAAAGCGTGCTCGTCCTTAAGTATTTTTTTGTTATTTTTTGGCCCAATAAAAATAAAATAAAATTGTTGAATATAAACATGAAATTTTTATTTTTATTTTTTGTATCTTATAAACATTGTGTCGAACGTTCGAAAATTACCTGCGATATCGAATTATAACATCGAGGTGAGAACCCTAGTTTTCCAATGTTCATATTTAGTATGTATATTCGAAGTACAGTCAAATGTGTTCAAATAAATTAGAACCAAAGTAACAAGAGAGGAAGTTAAATGCAGCTCATCCTCGAAGGGAATTATAAGACAATCACTCTCTCTCTCATTTTTTCAATTCGGTAATGGGTTGGAATTCGAATTCATAACGAATGCATTGCAAAATGCAAAATGCAAACACTAACAGGGAAAAAAATTTTAATTAAAAGATCTCTTTTAAATTCTTTTGGTTGGTGTTAGAGCCTGTTCTTTTACAAAAACCATCAAGCTATCAACGAAGATAATTTAGTAGCAATTTCTTTTTTTTTTTATGAAAAATGTGTTATGACTAAGAACGAATGTTACTCATACGCCATGTACGATCTTTTAATGAAATCATTTGTATGTATACATATTTGTGTGGAAATTATTACGCATGCAGCTTTATTTCTCAATCAATTTTCTACGTTGATAGCTTGATGTTTTTGTATCGACGTCGTTTCCGACTCGATTTGGTGAACAGTTTTTTTGTCGCAGGCGCCGTTGGCCAAGGACTCGTCGGTGAACTCGTCGTCGGATGAAAACCACGGTTCGCCGGCGGGTCGCAAAAACGATATACTAGCGAACTGCAAAACGATGCTCAAAATCTTTAAAAATAGCCTTATAAAACCAATTTCAAATTGCGTGCAATATTAAAAAAGAAAAAACAGCAAACTTTCCTAAAAATTTCAAACTTTTCAATCTGAGTTAAACCAAAAAATATAAAGCCGTTTTATAGCTTAGTGTAATAGAGTAAAAAACTTTTATGGAAAAAATTAATCTGATTTGGCGTCGTTTCGACTTGACCCAAACGACTTCGCCAGGCTGACGTCGAATCGAATTGGATTCGGTGAGAAAAAAACGAAGTCCGAACGATGCACAGTGGTCGGGGAAGCCATGTTTTACGCGAAAAATTAGATTGGGCCGTTACGATTATAACAAAACTACGGAATCGTAGTATTGTTGTAATGCTTAATCCGAATATGCCATAAAATTTATAAGTTTGGCAGTTGACAGCTGCCAAGTCAACTGCCAATTTCTCTAAAATTAGGAAAATCTTTTTGAAAATACCAAAGTTAGGTTTTTCGACATGCTGATTCCGAATTTTATGTCCAAATAAAACTTTCAGGGCTGACAGCTGTCAAATAAACTGAATTTTTCTAAAAATAAGCAAATCACGAATTTACGTTAAATTAACATCTGAAGAGTTTACAACTGTCGATGGGGCTGTCAATTTCTCTAGAAATAAGGAAAACTTTCCAAAAATGTACTATGTTTTAAGGCTCGCTGATCTCGAGTTCGGTGTTCACATTCAAACTTTTTCGGTTGGCAACTGTCAAATCAACTGTCATTTTCAATTGAGTAACGCGGTACATTTGTTTAGCAAAATTTAATTTATCACATACGAGGGAATTTATCAGAAATAAATTTGTAATCAAATTATGAAATAATAACAGTAATTATATTTACAAGTTAGGGATAGTTGGGACCGTCTGCTAATATTTATATATTCAGGCCAAACAATTTCATCTAGGCCTCAACACTTATTTTTAAGATTTTTTTTTATTTTATACGAAATTCGTCATTCCCGAAATTTCCGACGCCATATTGGATTTTGCATTTTGGGTTTTCAAAAACTCGTTTGAAATTTTTAATTGTCGAACTTAAAAACCTCTAAATACCAAATTAAATTAAAATTTTGGTAATTTAGTAATTTTTTAAATTCTAAATATAGAATAAATTGCATACATTAATCTTCAATATTTTAATACATTATATATTATTTGGAACACATCTCCTTAAGTTGGTCTAGTGAAATAAAAATAGCCGCCACTCATTTTGGCGCGAAAATGCACGGCTTTTCTTTTCATAGATCCTTAAAGGGTCCTTTGCATTCGTTTTTGGTAAATTTCTTATATCTTTTTGAGGAAAATATTTCTGGAAAACTTAGCCGTATTGATAATTTAGCAATCAAGTCGATTCAAACTCAGCCTCGCTCTGTGTCAAACTGGGTGGCATGACTCTGAATGACTCGCAAGTCGGACGCACCGTCTATGGCAACTATAATAAATTTTTGGAATTATGCAGTTAAACCTGCCAAACATAAAGCTATTAACTAAATACTTGCAAAGTAAACATTTACGTACTTGTTTTGCATATTTTTATACCCGAGCGCATTTGTGCACAAGGGTATTATAACTTTGTTTAATTTGATTTTATCACTCTTTAAGTTCGACTTCCCATTCATATATACCATAAGCATTTAGAGAAAAATTGCAGCTAACGTCAAAAATAGCAACAGTTCAAGAACGCGAAACAACAATAAAAAAACTCTCTCAAAAAGACCTCAAAAATTTGTATATGCCGAATGAAAAATAATGTGTGCAATTCATTAGCGAAAAATATGCAAAATTAAGATAGCTTTTCTGACAAACATGCTTAAGAGCGTACATATGTACATAGATGAAAATGTGACCCTTCTCAGAAATACGGACAAAGTTGACATGGAAGCTTTCAAAGTTAAGCGTATGCACCAAACGAAATTGAATGAGGCAGCAATAAGCGTGGAAGCGCTGCGCTGGCTTATCTCTGACATGCGTTACGAAAGTTAGCAAATGTATGCAGGGGCTGGCGGCGCTCAAAGCATTTGGCGTAGCTGTGATAGAACATAAAGTAGTTACATACATATGTATTCATAAGCTCGTTCCCTTCTATGCCAAATTGTTATTAGGGTGGGTCATCTTGCTAGTAATTGCAGATTTACTGATGCGGTTATAAAGAGTTCACACTAGGCAGTCAAATAATTTAATCAAATTATGCCTATTCAAGCCAGCTAGATTTCACGAGATGCTTTCGTAAAATTAGCTCGGGAAGCATGCCACGCTGCTCTTTAGCTATTATTTTTCAGACTAAATCGCTTGACCTGCTTGGCGGATTTCTTCGTTATAGCTGTCTCACCCTAATGCAAATTGCCCAGCACGTACTATACACAAGAATTCAAATATTTACGTACATTTCAAAGCACACGTGGATAATATCAGATTTGAATACATACATACATACATACATATATCTTAGCTAATGGCTTACTTTTAATGTGGTTATTGCTTCATCATATTACGCTACTCACCC
>NW_023458561.1:62283660-62292549 GCF_013731165.1 Rhagoletis pomonella | reverse complement strand
GCCTGTGTAATAATAAAATTTCTTACTAAGCTTGAATGTTTCGCCTCTAAGTAACTAACCAAGGGAGTGTTCAGAAATGCATCAAGCCAAAGCATCGGTCTCTTTTACTTCTAAACTGTAATTGATGGAAATACCTTATTGACGGAACTAAGTTACAATTAAGCATTTAACCGTGGTTGCGCATATTGGACATTTACATCAATAATAGTTTAGAAATCATGATGCATTTCTGAACACACCCCAATTTTATGCAATTTCTCTATTGTGGGCACTTATGTAAATCGTTATTAAAACTAATGACCCATAAAATAATGTCAACAGCATCGGAAATTGATAAAAGCGAAATCCTTAAGTTGTGGATCATTTTAAACAGCTATCGGATATTTCGAAATACGCAAGAAAATGCGATTGCAAATAACGGCAATGTATGCACAAATACACACACACAGCAATGCATTGCAATACGTATTAAAGTGCGTACTTTTTTCCAAAATTAATTCGCATTGAATCGACGATAAGGAGTAAATGGAGCGCTGAGCTTCGATTTTTACGGAATTCCATGTAGTAAATATGAATTGCAATTGACTGACTGGTTGACCGAATACTATGTATAACAGCGCGATTTTCGATTGATTTGGTGCGCGCTGCACTCTTTCGCTTGTCGCTACATTTCCGTCCGTTTCGTGTAAAATTTTTTTCTGCATCTAGATTCATATGTACACATGTGCATACATAATTAGTATCAAATTAAATTTTGTGCACATTTTGGTATTTGCGCAACTTTGTTGCTTTAGCCACGCTAAATTTGTTTTGATCGTTGTCGCTGGCAAAGAGTTTGATTGAACATTATTTTTCTAAAATTTGTCTCAGCAAGAGAAATACGCTTGCAGTTAAGTTGACCAATAATCAATAAAAAAATGCGGTACTAATAGAAATATAGTATGTTTTTGCGAATGTTATTATTTGTATGTAGACATGTTTGTTGAGTGCGTGTTCGAAATACATACATATGTACATACATATGAGCCCGTTCATTATGAAAGTGGCATAAGTCATTTCATGCAATTTTCTTTTTGATGCAGAAATATTCCTAGAGCATCTAGATACATGTCTGCATGAAAAAGAAAATTTTGAAAAAAATGTCGCTTACGTTATTTTGGCGGTTAGGGCTCGATTTCTTAACTACATGTGGGTGGATTGCCACGTGTTTAAAAAATGAAACTCAGCCTAATTTAACACTTAATTGAAATATGTATTAAGATGTCTGAGAAAAGAGATTTACGAAGAATTTAGTTTGAAAACCATTTTGAATGTTGTTGGCACCTGTTTGACAAGTCGAATTAAGTTATATGAAATATTAAAATATCAATGTCAAACGGTAGCATTGTAAGAAAGCTTTACTTTAAAATTATTTCTGATTTAGGTTGCCACCTATTCAAAAAGTCATATCTATCTAACTAAAGATTCTAAAGATGTACATAGGTATGTATAAGGGGAAATCTTTTGAGATGGGGATTTTTCAATCAAAAAAAAATAATGTTTGTCAACACAGTAGCACATTTTTTTTCCATAAATTACCACTTGTCAACCTAATTGAAGTACTTTATAAGCCGCGTCATCTAACATTTTTTAATTGCTACTCAATTTAAACTATATCTTTAAAATTGTTCCTACTAGCCCGGTCAAGTTAGATTGTTACGAACACCGCTATAAATGAAATGTGAAATGTCCTCATCGATCCCACAACTGTAAAAAAAAATTATTCAAGGTCAAAGGTCACATATATTGATTTTTACCATTTTTAGGCAAGGTTTATCATAAAAAATAGTTAGCCAAAAGTGTAGACCATGCAACTATCTTCAAAAACTGTTATGACACTTTTGCTTCTAAGAATAGCCCCTTCTGGGATACATCGGCTCGATCGACATCCATATTGTAATAATTAATTTAACTTATCAAATACTTTCAATTGAAATTAATTTTTTAGCTGTTGGTAGTATAAAAAGTTCAGTCCGGACTCTTTTCCAAGAACCCGTGAGCATAGTACTGATTTTATATATCTCCATACCAAGTTCCAGTACTCTACCACAAATACTTCCAGAGGTGCGCAGTATAAAAAATTCCATTGTAATGGAGGTGCCACACCCTTTTGTCTAATCGCAAATAAAGCTATCCTACTTTTTAAGTTGGGCTAAATGACGCCTGTGTGCGAAATTTCATTATGATCGGTTGAGTAGTTAAAGCGCGAAAGCGTTACAAGCAAGCCATTTGAATTTACATATATTAGTAAGGATTATCCAGTACTGACCATTAAAATAATTTTTAAAGTTTAGCATTTTTTACACAGACCCAAATACACAAACACAAAATATTACACCAGAGCTTATGCATTTTTTGCCTTTGATTGGTTGTGCTCAACGAAAACCCATAATTAAGTAAAAAGTTACGAAATGATAAGAGTAGCATTCTTCTTCTTCTGAAGTAAATAAGTCTATTTCATACCCACAATGTAAAAAATAGAATTACTAGGAAGTAATTAAGAGTATTCGTAAACTCGCAACGAAGTATTCACGGAGCAATCGTAAGATGCTACCAAGCTCTACTGGGTAAGTATTTACATATGCATGTATGTATTATTTTCTTCAAAATATGCACTGTCCCGCAGTAGCAAACCTGACGCATCCTTATTCAATGTCATTCATGATAAACGTGAGCATATAAGCAGCTTGTGGATTTAAAAGTTGCCAGTTCCCCCCGATGATACGCCATTTTACGTACATACATACATACATACATATGTGCATACATTCATATGTATATTAGACTGTGTCAAATAAAACGGCTATTTTTTTTTTCTTTCCGTCCCACTTGAAAATTTTATTGTCGGCCACAAAATATTAATTAATTAATTAATAATTAATTTTTCAGTTAGAGCTCGCCTTTTTAATGAAAACACTTGTTCCGCTACTCTTTTTCAATAAAAAATTAAATATAATAAATGAAACCAAACTACCTGGAAGGTCACTCAATTTCAGTTTGAAGCAGCTGGAACATACCGTTGATTTTTAGCAATTTCTTTATTGTTGAAGCTTTAGCTCTCTTCTTTTCAGTCGTCGAACACACGTTGTATAGAAGAAAGTGTCTGACCCCATCACAAAAAAAAAATATCAAATATCAATGGTACGTCCTAGCCAAGGCACATTGAACAGGTAGTATCAGCAAAGCAGCTGATTCGATTTTTGTTTTAATTATTTGGTCTCGAAAATGTCAAATATTTGTAATTTTTCTCACAAAAATTCCAAATTGTTAAATCCATTTGCTTGTGAAAACTTTTTCCATACTTTACTAAGAAAGAAAGTTGTCACAATTTTAATTTTTTCTAATTTAAATTTTTAATTACTATTTTTTGTATTTCATATGGCACCCTTTGATTTAGAAGAAAAATATCAGAACAATTTTGGACACTTTCGATACCAGAAACAAACACAAAATACACGAAAATGTGCTCTTGCTCTGATGCTACTACCTGTTTGATATGCCTTGGTCCTGGCTACTTCAAACTTGTTCTTATTTTACTACACTGAACCAAAAAAATACTAAAAACCGCCGTAAAGTTAACATTTTTTGTTTACAATTTGCAACTGAAGTGAAAAAATGTTAATTTTAACATTTCGACACTATCATTTTTACGTGAAATTTATGTACATGAAACACGTAAAATTAACATGGCTATCATGTATTATTGATATGATACTCATGTATAATTAACATGATATTTATGTAATACTTACGTGACAGTAACGTTAAAACTACATTCAAAAATTGTTAATTTGAAATGATACTTACGTGACAGTAACGTTAAAACTACATTTAAAAAATGTTAATTTCAAATGATACTTACGTGAGAGTAACGTTAAAAGTACATTTAAATAATTATGATTTGAAATGAAAATCACATCAAATTGAAATTATTTTCAATAAATTTATTATTTTTTTTTAAATAAATAGGCACATATTTACATATTTTTAATATGAATAAACAGGTACTAAAAATTCTTATTTCTTATAACAGGAGTTCCTTCGTAAATGTAGTACAAATGAATAGGTGGGCTTGTGAAAAACTCAACATTTTTTAATTCAATAACATTGTTTATACAACCCACTTTGTACGATTGATAGTGCTCTAAGAAACCAATAATTTCATATTTGTGGACTAGAAAGTAAGCCTCATTATTTAAACTTATAAGTATTTCTTTTATTTCATATAGTTCAATGACTTCGTCAGTAGTTTTTGTTAAAAAGTGGCCCTTTTTATACGTCGTTCCCTTAAAGTTTACTGATTTAACTTTTAAATTATTTGCGAACAAAGATTCAAAATCTCGAAAATTCACGATATTGTTAAAATACCTACAATCTTTAATCCGAAAATGCTCAGTTTGTTCATATTGAGTTTGGTTAGGAAACCCATCGTTATGGACCCTTATAAATGTTGTAAACTTTAAAGATGCTTTCATGCTTAGACTATAGGTTATATTTTTTCTGGAAGTAATACTTCTTGCATACATTTTTGCTTCCTTGTGCTTAGATTCGAATCGAAAAGTCCATAAGTATTTAAGAGGGCCTGATTGTTTTATGACACGCACATAATGATTTAAAAAGTGAAATTTAGGTTTAAGGGGCTGGTGAAACAATTCCAAATACTTTTCATTATGGGATTTTATTAAAGAATCTAACTTAATTAAATAATTTGTATCAAATGAGCTGCTATTAATCATGTCAATAATTTTGAGGAGCGTTAAAAAAAATAACCAACATTCGTCGTTGTCTGGAATGCGATCTCCTATGATTAGAGGAAGGAAATGTACAAACGTCATCATTTCTCTAGCCGACATTTTGAGATTGCAACTAGAAAGGTGTGTTAATTCAAAAGGAGGTGATAAATTTCCGATTTCCGTTTCACCGTAGTTAAACATCTGCTTCCTATAGTTAAATGCTTCTAAGGAAAATAATTTCTTTTCAATTATGAAGTATTTTAGAATTTCACAAATATCATATTTACAAACTCCCTCAAACAAATCGTGTACTATATCTACCGCAAAATTAGTTGTTGCATGAAAAGATATTAAATCATTAAACAGGCAATTCGATTTTATACCAGTAAGCTTAATGTCGTTAGTTGCTAATGCCGCATTATAATTTTCCTCAGTCCTGATGAAGTCTGGATACTCCACGCAATCTAAATGCATCTCAGCTTTGTTTCTCCTACAGAATCGGCAATAGTAATTCGAATTGAAAGAAGTTGTAAAACCAAGAACGTCATTTAAGCCTAAATTATCACCAAGAATATTACACATTACAAAGTAAATTTTTTCAGTACTATTATTTAAATTAAATTGTAGACCGTCTTCTTCAAGAGACTTAAATATATCAATTAGTGGCTTCATAAAAGGCTCATTTCCAAACATTTTTTGTTCTTTACTTTTGAAGTATGCTGCTACAAATATGTAGTTCAGATTAGACAATAGATATTGCGGCAAAGTTGGAAAAATATAATAAACACCACAAATTTTGTCTATATTTGCATGACTACCCAGCGGATTATTAATTTCAAAGCTATCCATGTAAATGAAAAACGGTATTATAGTTTTACCAACAAAAAACTTTAACTTTTCTTTAAACGAAATTGAGTTTATAAAATGCGTGATTGAGGATGAATTAACCAGGTCTTTTATATTATTTAAAGTAATTTCCAGAACTGAAGGCAATTCGAAAAATTTTCGAATTTGAAATTTGATCGGCATTATGCAACCAAACACATTACCTGCTTCTAAAGTTGGTCTATTATTTATAATAACTTCACACAATTCATTGTTTATATTAAAAAACTGTGGTTTTGAAAATTCGTCTGATTCTTCAATGCTTTTGAATAACTTATATTCGGTTTGAAAGTCTTTGAATGGGTTTTCGTAATAATTAACTAAGTCTATAATATCTTTTCTTTCATTTTCAGGCGTATAGCAAAAAAGTTTATTTTTTAATGGTTCCACAACGCTAAAAATTATCGCAGACACACTATCCTGAATTGATAGAACATCTTTTCTGGTCATGTTGCTCTTAGTATGCAAATCTAATAAAAACGATTGACATTTTTTTGATACATTTAACTTACTTTCTTTAATTTCGCAAGTATTGCAAGAAGGTTTAGTTGAGGCTGCTATTTGAGCAACTATTTTAGCGCTATCGTTTACATAGGGTATATCAAACTTAGTTCTTTTAGATTGTGGTGATATTAGCTCACTTTCGGTGAAATGTTTCAAATGGTTTTGGGTATGCCTTTTAAAACAATACAGGTTTGAAAATAATTGATTACAATTTGAAAAAGTACATTGAAAGTCACTATTGCGTGTCAAGCGATGAGCATCTTTAAAGTGTTTAAGTAGTATTGAGAGTTCAATAAAAACTCTATCACAAGCAAAACATTTGATTTCTTTACTCATTTTTTATTTATGATTTAAATAAGGTCAAAAATTCACATAAAGCTGAGCTTTTTATGTCATAGACCGTTGTTATCTTGTAAATTTGTTTTTGCAAAAAATACCACATCAAAGATGACTCTCTTGGATACTCTAAGTTAAGGACATGAAATACTTTAAAACAAATGTCTAAAGCAGCTATAAATGAGTGAAATTTTTGTAAAGCTCCCCCATAATTTACATAAAACTCAGTTAAACTTTTTATATCTGAACCTACTACAATAAGATACGGTTGAATTTTTTCTTTCCTGTGCATCGATTTTTTTACCTTCTCTGCGTACGTAAATTCCAGATCATTTATATTCGTAATATGTACAATGCAACTGTCCATAGCATCTCGAATAGTAGTTTTACTAGTAACACGCTTTCCATCAATTTCTGCAACATATCGTGATGTGGGTTTCAGTACAGCATTTAGCAGCATTATCAAAATGCAATCTTTGGAATCTACATTTAACAAGAAAAGTATTATTTTAGTTTAAAAAGTATCTTATTTATATGTATGAACGTGTACACATAAATATGTATGTATATAATATATATGTTACTCACTGTCGTTTACACATTCGTTGCTTACTGACCCAAAAAGATCTACATATTGTTTATCCCTCAACAAATCTTTATAAAGTTGGCCAAGTTGGTTCCGCATATCTGTCCAATTATTAATTAGGTGGAAATTTTCGTCTGGGTACATTTTTTGGAAGTCAAAATCGAGCTACATACATAAATTAAAAATAAAAATATGCGCATGTAAGTGTAACTACATTAGTGTGTTTTAAAAAAGTTTAAGTACGTACAAATTTTGGTCCTGTAGCTTGTTTGTAGAATGGCCACTCTTCCAGGATTGACGTTAAGTCTTTTAAATCACGGATATGATTAACCCGGTATTTATATGTCTCGCTCCATAAGTTAATTGCATCGCTTTCGTCACCACTCATAAAATACATTTTATTCTTAAATGAAATGTAATTAGTGGAGCATAGTGTTTCCCTCTCAGATGCATTCTGTTCCTCTGACGTGTTGCTATCAAGTCTTATGCGCTTGCGATTCAAGTTATTGAAGCGATTGTATAAAATACCAGATGCATTGGTTTTCCGTGCGTCCTTGCGAGATATGTAATAGATTTCCTTATTTTCAGTAGGAAAAATTGCTACAATTTCTTCAGCCAATTTATTCATTTCATGTGGACGCGGTATTTTGTACTTTTTCGAATTTAAATCGAAGAAGTTTTCCACAATAATGTTAAGCAATCTTTTTCTATCACCTGCATCTAACTTTTGCTTCGTTTGATATAAGCTTAATAGAGATTGGCCACTTTTCGAGTTTTTCACGATGTCAATTACACTCTACAATAAAATTAAATTTAGAAAAAAAGCACCGCTTAAAAACAATCGTTACCGTGACTTCAGACGAAGTGGAATTGGTAGCTGGCGAGTCAAGAGGTTGATTTTCAATCCAATTTTTGATATTTGAGTTCATACTTAGAGTCGAAACAGATTCTTCTGGAAACTAAAAAGAAAATAGTTAATATTCAAACAAATTATACTAGTTACAACTTTATAAATAAATATATTACGTTATTGTGCTTCCAAAGCCTTATTTTTTCCCTTAGTTCTGCTCTATAACCGATATTTTCGTTCCCTGGAAATACCAACGCCAAGTCGTCACAGTTTATGTACTTCAGCCGGTCAAATGTGATTCCAGAAGCTTTAGATGGGTCAGTAAAAACATTATCCATTATGAAAGATTTTTATTAAAAAATAAAACAATCACCATAAAACTTGTCGTAAGCGGCTTCTATATTCATCTCTTTTAATAAGTCTTTTAATCGCTGATCTCCTCCTGATTGAGTTTCGACAATCTAGGAAAACAACATCGTAGTATTATGATCAGTCAATGTCGTTACAGCTTTAAGTTATACGTGTAAAAAACATGTCTATTATAGAAAATCATTTCTTACCTGTTCTAAATTTCCACTTAATATTTCATACTGAGCAGATTGCGTTATGATTTCTCCATTTCCACCAATTTCTACAGGCGTTGCTTCCAGAACGATATGCTGCCCTGCGTCATTCATAGTCAGCGAAACATTTTCGCCAAATAATAAAGAATTATCACTCATTTTCACAATCTCTATTAACTTTCTGAGTTGTTTTTTATTAAATATTCTCACAGTTTGCACTTTAAAAAGACTATAAAACAATTTCAATGCGATTTTCAATAGATCTAGCGTTTTTTATTCTTTGCATGCGCGAACATGAGTGTCAACTGCTGTTGTCATTTTAATATGAGAATAATATAAAAATGTGGATTTAACAGTTTTCATATCAATTTGACGTGAAACCTATTGTTTTGA
>NW_023458561.1:62280662-62283560 GCF_013731165.1 Rhagoletis pomonella | reverse complement strand
AAAAATTGTTCACTGAAAAACGGCCTCAAACTCAATAAAATTGTTGTATAAAAATTATTATTAGACTGAAAAATAACAAAACCAAAAAAATTCACGTTTAGTTAAAAGTAACAAAATACAGAAAAGGTGCATATTTTAGTACCATTTTCACTCAAAAATAGTAAACTTCCTTATACTTCATAACTACTCGACTTTACTGCTTCAAGACTCTAGATATGTATTTGTGAAACTCCTATACACTATTTCAATCAGTTTTGTAGTTCCGCATATTAAGTGCTTTAAAAATTCATTAATTTCGTATCTCAATGTGTGTAAGTAAATACATATGTACACATGTACATACATACATATACAATGTATCGCTTTACCTTCGTTTTTTAAAACAAGGACGAGGTATTGTAGTATTTAATATGTATGTATGTATGTATGTATGTACATATGTAGGTATAAGTGCTAACAAATGCCACTTTCAGTGCCTCCGGCACATAAATCAATTTACAAATGATGCTTAAGAGTATGCAACCTTTACTTACGTTTGACGCTGCGCCCATATGCGTTACTCCTGTGTGAATAAATAAATAAATGTGTGTAAACATACTTGTAAATATAATACGTGTAAGAATTTATATTTTATTTCTGAGTACGAGACAGTTTTACCTGGGGCGAACAGGTGTTGTAGTACAAGAAACATACCATTTAGGGAAATTATTTAATTTAAAAGAAAACTTTTGCAACTTGTTTCTCTTACATACTTATGAAAAAAGTAGCAAAATTGTTTCCATTTCGGGCTTTTTTTGGCTAAAGTTAATTTTCTAAGGACCGTCTTCACAAGTAACTTTTCAAATTTATTCGTCCTTGAAACACAAATTTTGTTCTCAAGAAATGTGTTTAAATGGCAGATAAATTTTTCTGAACGTAAGTGCAATGACCTTAAAGATAACTAGATTAAACAATTAGAAATTATATACATATATATATTTCAAAGATTTTTGGACTTTTCTGCTTTACCACCACTGGCACTAGAAATTCAACAATAAAAACTCTGCTCATGAGCCTATAGGGAAGAATCTTTCCAACCCATCTCCAAGTTGCGGCCGAATGAATTGTTAGTTTTTGCCCTAAAAACAAATACCCAAACCAAAAGCACTCTTAATTTTCAAACTAAACCATATTGAAATCATATTAAATTTCCTATACAAATTACATGGGATTTTTGAACTTTTTACATTTAGTTTTTTTATCTCTCTGAAACAAATAAGGGACCAGCAATGGCCAATGTAATGATATTTTGATAGAGAATTGAATTTATCGAAAACTGATGTAAGATTTTTTTGTAGAGCGTTCAATTGCTTATCTATACTACATATATATAAAATTAAAACCCGAAAAAACGTGAGAGCAAAACAGCCGATGTACTCGGTCGATTTCTATGATTCAAGTTTTAAAATGACATATTTCTACCACAGTAGGACACATTGGTATTTTTAAAATAAAATTTTAATAATAAGTATGTTTAATTAAGGTATTAAGTTGATCAACAATACCACGCATTGCTTTCACGCGTTTGTGTTTAGAGAGTCTTGATGCTCATACCACCACATATTTCTCTCTATTCTCTTCTCTTTTTATATTCAGCTAGTTAAGATATACATTAGTTATTTCCGTAGAAAGAGAGGGAGGGGTTTCTCGCGTCTTACGGATTGCTCAATTGGCCAAGCAGGACAAAAACTCGGTTTTATATAATTAAAAATAAAAATTTCATATGTATGATTTTTCCTACAGGGTATAGGAAAACTTTCGATTTTTTACTTACTTACTATATGTATACACACTTACATTCATACATACATGTGCACATATCCATCCACACATACTAAAGTGTAAATTTTCATGCAACTTCAAGTGCCATTTCCACGAACTTCAACTGAACCAAAATGACTTAAACAATTTTTTACATAAATACTCGTATAATCCACTCAAACACATTAACAAAATTGCGATATGTTTTAAAAAGTTATCATGCAAGAGTGGCTCAGTAGTATGTAGATATAAAAATAAATTATTTACGAGTAACTTGTGCCTGTGGTAGCGTGGAAAATATTTTACATGCTGCAACAAACAAGCTACATATGCATATACATACATACATACATATGTAGTTGGTGGTGTGAGCGAAACACGCCAAATGTTACTTCCTTTTCCGTAAAATTGGAATTTATTTATAAAAAAAAAAAAATGGATTCCCGCAATGTTGAATAGCTTGCGCGGCAAGGGAAATTCGTGTTCACTGCAACGGGGTAATTGAGTGCAGGTAAAAAAAATGGAATTTAAATTTTTTCTCTTTACGACTTCATAACCAATGCAAGTGTGCCATATGCAAATTAACACAGAAAGGAAGGAGTGAAAATCATTCGTAACTAAAATATTTGATTCGTGTAGGCAATGTGAGTTGTAAATATGTGTATGAGTATTTATTCACACATGAATAAGTGCATGCAATTTTTACATGTGTATAAAGATTCTGGCGAAAGATTTCGACATTGCATTGCAAGCAGAAATTACAAGAGCTTTTTCCTATTAAAAGATTAAAAGTTAAAAATTGATATCGAAAAAATTTATCGATATTGAAGATCATAGTAATGACTTTATCGGAAATAAATAATATAAAAAAAAACTTTTTAATATACAACGCTTTTATAAATAAACTAAAAAGTAGAAAATAATATTTCTCAGTCCCATAGAATTTGTTTTGATAACTTTTGATTTTGAAATTTTAGCAAAAGTCATTATAAACAATCTATGAAATTGAAAATGAAAAACGTGGAGCGCATGCAATACAAAGCATTCGATTTAATTGACAATAGTCAAACTACATAACGTAGACCTAAAATTTCTACA
>NW_023458561.1:62270574-62280562 GCF_013731165.1 Rhagoletis pomonella | reverse complement strand
AATTGACAATAGTCAAACTACATAACGTAGACCTAAAATTTCTACAGTGAAAGTAGAACTTTGAAATCGATTTTAAGCGGTCGATATTCATATACCCACATACATACATACATATATTACTTTTCATATCAATTCAAGTGTATTACATGCGCCACACGCTTTTCATTTTCAATTTCATAGATTGTTTATAATGACTTTTGCTAAAATTTCAAAATCAAAAGTTATCAAAACAAATTCTATGGGACTGAGAAGTATTATTTTCTACTTTTTAGTCCATTTATAAAAGCGTTGTATATTAAAAAGTTTTTTTATATTATTTATTTTCTACTTTTTAGTCCTGTCTGAATAAAATTTTGCAATAGATATTAAAATAATTCAACGATATTAATAGAAAGGTGCACACACAAGCATTTACATATGTATGTACATACAAACGAGCACCAATTAATTTTATTTAAAGAAATGGCGTGTCGTCTATTTCTGCTGTAGCAAACGTAGTACATAGGGCCACATCTAGATGTCATCTACCTCGCCCTATTCACTACAGCTGTCGCCCTATGCACTATGCTTTTTTATAGGAACTTTTCAAAGCTTTGCTTTGGTGTCGGACACACAACATTGAAAGTTTCTGGATCCACAACATTGAAAGTTTCTGGACGCACAACATTGCAAGTTGATAAAAGCGTTGTAAAAACATGGAAAAATAAAACGACAAATACCCCCATAAGAATGCCTAGCGAAACAAGGAGCTACGCAGTATTTGGTCACCTGGAACACTTTTGTGGGCTCACCAAAGCACACATATCTAAAGGGGAGCATGAATAACTAGATTGAAACTGGATGGAATGTGCAGCGCAGAGACAAAACAAATGATTTATCTGCCCTTCAAAATAATCTTCCTAGCAACTACTTGATATGGGCAGAGGGGACATCAAAACTTTCACTGCATACTAGACGGGAAACTGCTCTCTACACTATCTTCTTCTTCTTTTTCTTTATTGGCGCTGTAACCCCACGTCTCCGCCTTCTACAGATTCTGTTAAAAACGCTGTGTTAAGACAAAAATGTCTGATGGAGACCGCAAATTTCCACTGTTAAACCATATCTGTCGTGCCGAATTTCTTACCATCAGCTGACATTTCGTAGTTTAATTTTACTGCGCCATTTACATTGGTAAAGACAAATGAGAAAACGAAATAATGTTAAAACAGAAATTTTACAGATGTTAAGACACATTTAGTAGAAGGTGGAGACGTGCGGTAACGTCCTACGCGATTTTGGCCGAGTCCAACAGAGTACGCCAGTCGTTTCTCTTCTGCGATATCGACTATGTTTGAAATTTGGAAAAAACCGTCCTTCAAAGCGCTAGGATACGTTAAATGCCTTCCCATATAGGGTGCAGAGGCACGAACAATAGTATAACTCTAGAGACCCAGACGATTCCTAGTCCCAGCAACATCGAAGCCTTTTCTAACAGCGGACGTCACTCAGCAGGCAATGGCGAATCTACTAATGTGTGCCCGCCTTGAATAAGCTTAAATTTTAGGTCCTCTATACATATATGTGTGGCAACATTAAAAGGCACACTACAAATTGGAGGAGAAACTTTGTCAAACACTTAACGGGAACGTGTTAGCGTTTGTTTTTATTTGTTTATTCATTACAAATAAATATTTTTTTTCCTATTTTTTATTCAGTACACTGAATGATATGGCACTGATGACGATTTTGTTCTCGGCTAATTTCCCTGCTGGGTATAATTTCATATTATTACTTTTTCCACGTATTATACGAGTACTCTTGCATTTTTATTATTTTTTGTATGTTACGTGTTTTTATTATTTTTCCTTAAGTATTTATGCTTGCAATAAAATATGTTCAGAATATTTTAACCCATATGCGGCCCCTAAATAATTGCTACATATTTATTGCTAGGCCACTTGATAATTTCACTTCGTCTACTTAAAGCATAAAAAAAGAACGTAGAGTCTGTCGGGAAATTACCATTTAATGATTTTTTTTTATAGCTAATTACATACTTATATGTTTACAGCTTGTTGCAAGCTTTTTAATGTTTTTGTTTATATATAATTTTCTTCTGTTAACAAATATGTAGCTATGGGTTTTCGGACTGTTAAAAGCGACTATAAACAGTGTTTGCTGTAACATCTTTAATACTTTGCAGGAAAGATTGAACTGAACTCCGGTGTCAACTTTTAAAAAAGGTAAGTAGAATACGCTTTGAGTGACCTCTAAATATTTTTTGATTTAAAAATATGTAAAAAAATAGAGGTATACTTTTTTTCGATATAAAACAATCCTAGGGGGTGAGAGCATAAAAATACCGACTTTACTTTTTCCACATGCATTTTTGGACCACCCTAATGAGCACATATATATTAAAAGATTGAATGATGCTTTCATATAAAATTAAACGTATTTTTCTGTTAGTGGTTATCAGGTTAAAATTCTTAAAATACGAAAATCTTTCCAATACTTAGGAAGTGCTCTCGAATTTGCTAAATGTAGGTACATCCTTAAGATATCAAGCATACATATAAATCCATAAATCTTAGCTAAAAAAATGTTTACCTATGTCATTTCGCAAAACGAAGATTTTTTTCTTTATTCTGAGAAATTACTACATATTTAGTAGTGTTAGGGAGAAAGTTTCCAGATTAACCCGATTTATGGAAAATATGGCACGTTTAAAAAAAAAACTATTACTAACGAATTTAAAATTATGAAACATATAGCCTTAAAATGCATGACTTACATTAAAGTTCCAAATAGCAACCCATTTTCAGCTTCCTTTATATATCCATAAAAGCATTCATATTCACATACTTATGTATTTAGGTGCAATAAGTTCAAGCAGGGATGGCGAGGAAACAATCATTACTTGGTGTTCTGAAAAAAAGGATGTATTAAATTTATAAATAAAAATTATACAACAGAGAGCACAGGGGTGTTTATTTACGTATGTACACAGTACATTAGGTAATGGTGAGCTACCCTTAGCAAAAATAATCCACTTGTAGTAAGCTTTTTGCGGGATTTCGATAAAATATATCACTAAAAAAGGCTAACTTGAAACTAATTGAAAACTAATGCAGGGAACATGCAGACGTAAATGGCAGCTGGTTTTGTTTAAGCAAAGTTTCTGATTTAATATCCTCATAAAAATTTTACTTCTTTATTTCTGCACTTCTCGAATATTTTTTCGAATTTAGGGCAAATAAAGAAGTTATGTCTAACGGAATTCGAGTATGGGACAGACTATGTAACAAATACATAATGTAATATTAAATAAAGTAAATAAATGAACAAGTAAAAAATTTAAGAAAATCTTTCCACTTAGGAAGTTTGACATAGTTGAAGAGTAGATGCCAGAAATCCTCAGTGGAATTCAAGCCCTAAGTTGAAGCTTTACGCTCGAAAAGTGGGCTTTTCTTACCTTGAATAACGATTTTATTATTCACACGATGTGAATACAGCATTTTATCGCTGAAAAGCCCAATTATCTTCGGTCGAATAGCCCAAAAAATCAATGAACCCAATGCCCAAGGAATGTATGTACTTCTAGATATTGATTTCTCTTAGGTTAGGGTAGGTTAGGCAAGAGCGCAGCCCCTTTAGGTGGAGGTACACTTAGACGCCGATTAACCTGTCGATTTTGGTGCCTTTAAGCGAAGAGGGGAAAAGACATAGGGTGGTTAGAGAATAGAAACAGAGGGATAAAAAGAACAAAAAAGATAACATCTATAGAAAAAACTGTACTTTCTCATCGGGAGTATGGAAAAAAATGCAATCCAAGGTGCTTGAACCCTAGGCTGGAAAAGTCAGGGCATAAGGCGTCAGCAGCAGGTCTTGAGATGATTCCACCTCGTCATCCTCCAACCGCATGTTTACCAATCACGCAATGAGCAATTAGAACGCCCACCAAGAGCGAGAGGTGTAACTTGCTAGGTACGAGGGGTCTCTGTGGGTCGCTACCGGTCTATGACTAAATGCCTATCTGTCATCAGCCATGCATCTTTCAGCAATGTCACTGTAACCCGGAACCCAATTAAGCTGAATAGTAATCTGGTGCGGTTGATAAGGAAGTCACACAATCTTTCACTTTTCTCCAACGAACCATGAAGGAGCCAAGAGCCCTGATAGCAGCTTGGCTGTCCGAATAAATATTCACCACTTTAAAAGGTGCTTGGTCAACGCTGCAGTGATCCGGTAGCCTTCCTTCTGATTCAGTTTCGATCCATCCGTAAAAGAGTTAACCGGGCTCCGATTCCAGATACTGCATCCCTCCCAGTCCATTCGTTGGAATATGGGTGGAGAAAGTTTCATTCGGACCCAAAATCGGAGTGCAGTGGTTTGTCCGAGTTGGTATGAACTCGAAACTTTTTAGAATAGTGGAGTGCCGAGGCGAACAAAAAGCCACCACACATATATTTTTTTTTTTGCTAGCCTCTGCTAATAGCGTTTGGACCACCCTTTGGGGTATAGTACTGCTAAGTTTATAAACTCCACAGCCTTCGAGATTTTTAAATATATTCTGCTAATCGTTTATTTCACTGTTGCTTTAGCTTCTATATATCATTTATGCATGTACATATGGCTGAATTCGATTCCGACTCGTTCTGTTGAATAATTTGTCTATCGCCGTCCATCGCCATCGTATTAAATGTATAATCGCTTCAACAATTCCTTCCTTTCGAATGCACTTAGAAGTGGAAAAGTTTCGGCGAATTCCAACATTGTTCATAAAACTTCTGAAGAATTTTCCGTCAGAACTACATACATATTCTTTATTTTGTGTCTAATTGTAAGTGGTGTAAACTCGATAGCTCAACGCTAAGAAAATTTTTGTTGCAAATTTCGTAGCAAATTTCTGCCAAACCAGCTGCCATGAACAGCTGTTTCCACACTATTAAAGTTATGAAAAGCGCAAAAATTTCCAATTTAATACACAAACATACATAAATATACATACATACATACATACATACATGTTTATGTAAATGATTGTATATACTGCAACAACATTTGATTTAACTTTTCTTGAAAAACACCCTTACTAAACGAGAATGTTCACGCAATTTCAACACTTCTACGCAGTGAAAGATAATCGCTGAATATAAATAGCTGGCAGTGGGGGAAAACCAAATTGGATCTACTACAATAAAATGATGAAATCTACATGTTATTATTTTCTTACGAACATACATATATATACATATACAAATGCACCTACTTACTACATTAGACTGGTTTGCGAATAAACCTAGTATTATTAAAATTTACTTAGAGAGGACTTTGACCTCATAAAAATTGAATGGTGTTAAGTTAGGTTAGCTTTGCTTATTCGTACGATTTCACACAGATCATTAGATGGATCGTATCTTAGTGTTGCCAAGAAAATGCAGGGATTTTTTTTTGCGAGTTTTAGTAATTTACTTTTCAGTCTGCTATTTCGTTCAGTGAGTAGAAGCAAGCAGAGCCAATGTATCTCAGTCGCGATCTTCTCAAAGCTGGACAATGACATGGGAGATGTTCACGTGCAGTGCAGGCATAGATCTCGGCATGGTCCAGGAGCTTACATCCCTGAAGAAGTCCAAGCTCCGAACAAAAACCACCAGCTCTCCTATACGTTCACTCATGTTAGACCCAGCCGTAAAGAAATTGTAGGCATTGCAATTGGGTTGGACACCTTTCATCTACCCATCTTTTTAAAACTGGTTTGAGGAACCCATAGTTAGATTTGGCTAATTAACTCACGTACTGGACTCTGTGATGTAAATCGTTGACTCTAGTCTAAAAAGTAGCTGTAATAGGTCTTCAAACTCCTTGATACGCATATTCGGACTTTCTCCTGATTCAGACCAGCCAAGATATTTAAATTTAAAATTCTTATGCGTTGTAGATAATCAAGAGATGTAAAGCTCTAAAAATAAATTCTTGAATATTTGTTTTAAATCGGGTAATTAGCAAAAAATTTATAAATGAAACTCGACTTTTGCCACGTGTTAAGGGCGTAAATCTGTATGACGACAAAATCCTACCGAAGTAAGCTTTCAAAAGAGGGGAGTTAGTTACAAGCGTTTTTCTTTCGTATGGCGATTGAGCCGGTCTAATATGTAAAAGTACTTGTACAATGTACATTAGGGCGGTCCAAAAATACATGCGGGAAAAGGTTCAAATGTTAGGCTTTTACCACCTAGGATTTTTTTTAAATGGCAAAAAAATATCCGCATTTTCTTGTTAAAAGAAAAGTATATATTTAAAACTACCTTAAAGCCCATGAAGTTTTCCATGAATTTTATATGGGAGAAACGCTTTTTTTTAGAAATGGTACAGAATTCATGAAAATCAATAATTTCCGATTGGAAAGCTTTGTTTCTCTTTAGAAGACTTCCAATAACAATACGCTATTATCTATTTAACCATTTTTAATACTAACTAGTTTCTATAGGCTCCCCAAAAATCCAAAAAAATTCAATGCAAAGGGGAAACCATAAAATATCGTTAGGACTAAAAAATGGTAAAATGCACAATTGGCTATTACTACTGAAAGTCTGTTGAAGAGAAACAAAGCTTTCCGATAGAAAAATATTGATTTTCAAGAATACTATATAATTTCTACGATAAAGTGGTTTTCCCCATATAAAATATGTACATAGAAAACTTCATGGGTTTTGAGGCAGTTTTAAAAAAAATTTTTTTAAACAGAAAATACGGGTGTTCTTTTTTTCATTTGAAAAAAAAAAATCTAGGGGTTACGAGCTTAACATTTTAAACTTTTTTTTTGACCACCCCAATGTACATTCAAACGTATGTATGTATGCACGTTTATTCATGTTTCAAAAAACTTGCGAAAGCCGGTTTATTATTGCCATATTGCATTATCACTATAGTAATTGTCTTACAATTCACAGATTTATTTCTACAACCACATCCGAGAGCTTCTTTATTGCTGTAGCATTTGCGTATAATTTCACTTTGTTTTTATAGAGGCTTTAGCTGTTATTTGTATACATACATACATATATTTTCATTTTCATATTTTCTGCCTAAAATGAAGAGTATAATCCTCTTTTGCAAGCTGGTGGCTACGACGGAAGTGCGTGGGCGAATGAGTTACGAAAAAAAAATACAAAAAAAAAAAATGTGTGTATGTTTTTGCCCCTTATCTTGTTTGCTGCTTTCCAAACGGATTAAATACATACATATATACACAAATATGAAAAAATGCGGCAAAATCAAAATACAGTGCGCGTAATTTAGGCTGACTTCCAATGTTTGGATACTATTCTACTGCGGTATTTGAACTGTTTGTATGTCCAGAATTGCGAAACATTGTAACCGTATACATAATAAATTGCCTACTTTACATATTTTATATGAGAATGAACAACCTTTCGGAACTTTCCATTTTAAAAACACCAATCGCAACCAAAAAGAAATGGAGCATCAACTATAAACCCTATTGTTTTGGATTCGCTTAGGCGATTACAGCGCCAATAAAGAAGAAGAAGAAGTTGAAAAGTAGTAATATAGTTTATTATTATTTTTTTTTTATTTTGGATCTCAATGCAATAAAAAATACAAAGATTATTGGGGGTCTCCCGGCCAGTCCATAAAGGGTAGAGTAGTGGTAGTCCAAGAAGCATTTATGGGAGCAATATCCTGCTTTAATGTAAGCTCTTTATCCACATGGTCCCCTAAATATCCAATTAGAAAATCCTCTATGAAATCAGCATACATTTTTGGGTCCATAAGCGATGTTCTGAAGCACAAAGTTAACTTTCCGTAGTACGAGAAAGCACCCCGAACCACAACTGAGCCATCGGCATCGTCTTAATTGAGTTATCTGACCTCAAATTGTGCAAGTAATTACTGAGACCATCTGGACCGTCTAAATTGATTTTTTTTTCGTTGGAAAAACCCACCTGTTGCCAATTTCTGTCTTGCCAATCAATGTCTTGTTTTGCGAACTCTAACCTGCGATGTCTATGCTGGGTGGCAAGCTGAGGGCTTTTCATAGGTTTTTTCCACCTAATATTCGGCTCTCCTTTCAAAATTTGTTGAATACGCCGTTTTCTAATTAGGAGGTCAAGTTCACTAAAAATTTGAGATGCACTCAGTCTGCTTTTTGTAGCTTTTTATTTAATTTTTGCCTTTTCTTCACTGGTGGAGAATATAATATAGTGATTTCGAACAAAGCGACCAAAAATTTCGATAATCACTTACGAGCAATAAAATGGAAATTTACTTAGAAACTTAAATTTCACTCCACAACAAAGTTCCGTATCCGCAATAAACTTAAATCAAAGTTAACTTCGCACTTGCAAGGCACGCTATTTGAAAAATTTGCCTTAACAACAGCTATTTAATGCCGTTATGTAAGACAGTCCACACACATTGTGCTGTTAATACACTGCGTTAAAAGTGGCAACTAATAAAATATAAGAAATATAAATATAAATGTGAATGCGCGTGCTTGTGCACACCTCTAAATTACGCGTACTGTACTTATGTAAACATACATATCTAAATATGGAAAAAAAGGAAGCACTTGATTTTCCAGCTCATTCGTTAAGAGAATGTCAAATGACATTTGACGGTATTGATTTATTCGACCCACAGCTAACAAGCGGTGACAGCTTCCTGAACATTGTCGTCATAATTAATATCCAACTGCTCGCGATGTCAATATTATGCCTACATACATACGTACATATGTATGCGTAAGTGTAGACTTAATGAAAGGTCGTTCGAAAATAATTACGACGCAATATTGCAGGAGATAGGGACATACATATATATGGTCCACGTGAATAGAAAACGAGAATATGTAGTCTCGACTTTAAAATATTTTGTTTTTTTCGCTATGTTCAATGCTATGTCCTTTGATATGTATTTAGAGGTGTCTGACTTTATAATAAAAACAAATATATAATAAAAAGTGATACTTAAGAGTTACTTATGGTTGTTACGTGCTATGCGTGGAAGTTCAGTTATGCGAACTTAGCACTGCACGTGTACATACAAATTTTGCTTTTGAAACATAGTCGTTATTATACCTCCCTCGGCGCATATATGTCATTCTTATTTCCCCCTCTCTCGCTCTCACTACCCATTCGATTGTCGCTGTTACTTAGAAGTCAAAACAAAACATATCTGCATACTTTCAAGTAAAGTTATGTTCGACTATGTGTTGGCTTACCACTTGTGAACAAAGTTCATTGAACAGAATCATATTATGTGGCACTTCTTACTTCAAATATGCTTAGTCATGCAGCTGGGGCTCACTAACCATCGATACTATCGACACGACTATCGATGGTTTCCGCCTGACGATAGTTCTATCCATGGTCGAACAACTATCGACTATCGACTATCGACAAGCAATCTAGCAATCAATTGATTTTATACATATCAAAGCGGTTTTCTTATGAATAAGTTGAATAAAGTGCTGAAGGCCTGAAAACCCCCAAACGTTTGGTGTGGAGCTCCACGTTTTAGGCAATAGAAACGTAAACTATCGATGGCTCGAATATCGATAGTTTGCCAGCCCTAAATGAAGCTTGTCCATGTTTTAAAGAAATTGTTGCTCCTTCACATCACTCGCTGCTCAACTATGTTCTTTGCCTAAACAAAGCCCAAGTAATGGTAAGAGAGAGAGAGAGAGAGGGGCCAGTATGAGTGTACTCATTTTCACATAGAGATTGTGCGCTCAATGCCGAGTACCTCTGTCATGCGATATAAGTGGAGTTGGATCCCGTAATGAGCATATACTGGAATTTTTTTGATATTCCAACAATCGATGGCACTTTCGATAGCTTTAATTTTTAAAAAGTATCGAGTGTTTTTAATCACTATCGAAAGTCTTGGAATTGTCCCTCAATATTTAATTGGAAGCGACGCTGAATAAAAATGAGAACCTTTGTTATATGGACGAAAGTGCGTAACACCGCCAACAAAAAAA
>NW_023458561.1:62270285-62270474 GCF_013731165.1 Rhagoletis pomonella | reverse complement strand
CATATATTACTTTTCATATCAATTCAAGTGTATTACATGCGCCCCACGCTTTTCATTTTCAATTTCATAGATTGTTTATAATGACTTTTGCTAAAATTTCAAAATCAAAAGTTATCAAAACAAATTCTATGGGACTGAGAAGTATTATTTTCTACTTTTTAGTCCATTTATAAAAGCGTTGTATATTAA
>NW_023458561.1:62229991-62270185 GCF_013731165.1 Rhagoletis pomonella | reverse complement strand
GAAATCGATTTTAAGCGGTCGTTATTCATATACCCACATACATACATTCATATATTACTTTTCATATCAATTCAAGTGTATTACATGCGCCCCACGCTTTTCATTTTCAATTTCATAGATTGTTTATAATGACTTTTGCTAAAATTTCAAAATCAAAAGTTATCAAAACAAATTCTATGGGACTGAGAAATATTATTTTCTACTTTTTAGTCCATTTATAAAAGCGTTGTATATTAAAAAGTTTTTTTTATATTATTTATTTTCTACTTTTTAGTCCTGTCTGAATAAAATTTTGCAATAGATATTAAAATAATTCAACGATATTAATAGAAAGGTGCACACACATGCATTTACATATGTATGTACATACAAACGAGCACCAATTAATTTTATTTAAAGAAATGGCGTGTCGTCTATTTCCGCTGTAGCAAACGTAGTACATAGGGCGACATCTAGATGTCATCTACCTCGCCCTATTCACTACAGCTGTCGCCCTATGCACTATGCTTTTTTATAGGAACTTTTCAAAGCTTTGCTTTGGTGTCGGACACACAACATTGAAAGTTTCTGGACGCACAACATTGCAAGTGGATAAAAGCGTTGTAAAAACATCGAAAAATAAAACGACAAATACCCCCATAAGAATGCCTAGCGAAACAAGGAGCTACGCAGTATTTGGTCACCTGGAACACTTTTGTGGGCTCACCAAAGCACACATATCTAAAGGGGAGCATGAATAACTAGATTGAAACTGGATGGAATGTGCAGCGCAGAGACAAAACAAACGATTTATCCGCCCTCCAAATAATCTTCCTAGCAACTACTTGATATAGGCAGAGGGGACATCTAAACTTTCACTGCATACTAGATGGTAAACTACTCTCTGCACTATCTTCTTCATCTTTTTCTTTATTGGCGCTGTAACCCCACGTCTCCACCTTCTACAGATTTTGTTAAAACGCTGTGTTAAGATAAAGATGTCTGATGGAGACCGCAAATTTCCACTGTTAAACCATATCTGTCGTGTCGAATTTCTTACCATCAGCTGACATTTCGTAGTTTCATTTTACTGCGCCATTTACATTGGTAAAGATAAATGAGAAAACGAAATAATGTTAAAACAGAAATTTTACAGATGTTAAGACACATTTAGTAGAAGGTGGAGACGTGGGGTAACGTCCTACGCGATTTTGGCCGAGTCCAACAGAGTACGCCAGTCGTTTCTCTTCTGCGATATCGACTATGTTTGAAATTTGGAAAAAAACGCCCTTCAAAGCGTTAGGATACGTTAAATGCCTTCCCATATAGGGTGCAGAGGCACGAACAATAGTATAACTCTAGAGACCCAGACGATTCCTGGTCCTAGCAACACCGAAGCCTTTTCTAATAGCGGACGTCACTCAGCTATATGTGTGGCACCATTAAAAGGCACACTACAAATTGGAGGAGAAACTTTGTCAAACACTTAACGAGAACGTGTTAGTGTTTGCTTTTATTTGTTTATTCATTACAAATAAATATTTATTATCTATTATTTATTCAGTACACTGAATGATATGGTATTGATGACGATTTTTTTCTCGGCTAATTTCTCTGCTGGGTATAATTTCATATTATTATTTTTTCCACGTATTATACGAGTACTCTTGCATTTTTATTATTTTTTGTATGGTAGCTTACGTGTTTTTATTATTTTTCCTTAAGTATTTATGCTTGCAATAAAATATGTTCAGAATATTTTAACAAATATGCGGCCCCTAAATAATTGCTACATATTTATTGCTAGGCCACTTGATAATTTCACTTCGTCTACTTAAAGCATAAAAAAAGAACGTAGAGTCTGTCCTGGAATTACCATTTAATGATTTTTTTTATAGCTAATTACATACTTATATATTTACAGCTTGTTGTAAGCTTTTTAATGATAGGACATAAATACGAGTATGAATTTTGTTTATATATAATTTTCTTCTGTTAACAAATATGTAGCTATGGGTTTTCGGACTGTTAAAAGCGACTATAAACAGTGTTTGCTGTAACATCTTTAATACTTTGCAGGAAAGATTGAACTGAACTCTGGTGTCAACTTTTAAAACAGGTAAGTAGAATACGATGTAAAGTGAGCCGATTTCTCGTCATTACTTGTCAAATTTGGTTTGGAAACAAAGAGGTTTCGGCTTTGTGCCATCTTCAGTGTCATTTTTCGTTCGAGGTTTCGGAAACACCAACAACGAAAATGAGATAAGTAGAATACCTTCAGTAAATTGCCGGGAAAAACGTTAAAATCAATTACTAATTATGAGACAACGGTTGCAACACCCACGTAAATTTGCCTGTATACATTTTACAAGTTTAATGTATGTACATATGAGCACTAGGGTGGTCCAAACAAAGTAAAGGCGGTATTGTAATGCTCTTATGAAGGTATTAAGATTCCGAATTTACTTTTTCACATGCATTTTTGGACCACCCTAATGAGCACATATGTATTAAGAGATTGAATGATGCTTTCATATAAAATTAAACGTAATATTCCCTTCATGGTTATCAGGTTAAAATTCTTAAAATACGAAACTCTTTCCAAGACTTATGAAGTGCACTCGTATTTTCAATAAATTTGCTAAATGTAGGTATATCCTTAAGATATCAAGCATACATATAAATCCATAAATCTTAGCTCAAAAAGTGTATACCTATGTCATTTCACAAAACGAAGATTTTTTTCCTTATTCTGAGAAAATAGTACATATTTAGTAGTGTTAGATAGAGAGAGTTTTCAGATTAACCTGATTTATGGAAAATATGGCACGTTAAAAAAAAAAACACAAAAACTATTACTAACGAATTTAAAATTATGAAACATATAGCCTTAAAATGCATGACTTACATTAAAGTTCCAAATAGCAACCCATTTTCAGCTTTCTTTATATATCCATAAAAGCATTTATATTCACATACATATGTATTTAGGTGCAATAAGTTCAAGCAGGGATGGCGAGGAAACAATCATTACTTGGTGTTCTGAAAAAAATGATGTATTAAATTTATAAATAACAAGTAAGAAAGTCTAAGTTCGGGCGGAGCCGAACATTAAATACCCGGCGCAATTATTAAATATATGTTTTTCCACCTTTCCGAAAACTACCGCTACACAATAAGCCGGGGTGTATAAATTTTAAGTAAATTAGCGTGCTTAAATTTCGAAATATTGCAGTTTCAAGCATTTCTGAAATATACCGTTATATGAAAAGCGGTCGTAATTTAGTCCGATTTCAATAATTTTCAACGGTTTGCTTTTATGTGGCAAGCACAATAACCATACCGAGCTTGGTACAAATTGCTAGAACGGTTAGCGAGATACATATATGTGATCATAAGTGGGCGGTGCCACGCCCATTTTCCAAAATTGTATCATAAGCGTATTTCTTGGTAAAAAATTGTTGCCACCACCTATTTTGAATAAATTAGCTTTAATATTTACTGATTTATCGAGGATTTCGTATTTTTCTAAATTACCGTTATATGGGATGTGGGCGTGGTTATTGTCCGATTTTAAAAATTTTCGGCCATTTGGTATGTTGTAGCAGGACCAACAACTGTGCCAAGTTTGGAAGAAATTGGTGCAGCGGTTACCAAGATATACACATGTAACCATAAGTAGGCGTGGCTACGCCCATTTGCCAAAATTTTTTAATATTCTTATTTTTCGTCTAGAACTCATTGCAAATATCAATTTTGAGTGAATTATCTTCAGTAGTTACTAAAATATCGCACTTTTCGTATTTCTGAAAATTACCGTTATATGGGAGGTAGGCGTGGTTATTGTCCGATTTCGCCCATTTTCAATACCATCCGTCCCATGCCCAAAAGAAGTCCGCGTACCAAGTTTCGTTAAGATATCTCAATTTTTACTCGAGTTATCGTGTGCACAGACGGACGGACGGACGGACGGACGGACGGACGGACGGACGGACGGACGGACGGACGGACGGACAGACAGTCACCGCTTAATCGATTTCTCTTTTCATTCTGATCATTTATGTATACATTTGTCTATATCTATCTCGATTCGTTTTGCCTGTTACAAACAACCGTTATGTGAACAAAGTTATAATACCCTTGTGCACAAGTGCGCTCGGGTATAAAAATTATACAACAGAGAAAAAGGTGTTGTCCTGTTCGAGAGCACAGGGGTGTATATTTACGTATGTACACAGTACATTAGGTAATGGTGAGCTACCCTTAGCAAAAATAATCCACTTGTAGTAAGCTTTTTTGCGGGATTTCGATAAAATATATCACTAAAAAAGGCTAACTTGAAACTAATTGCAAACTAATCCAGGGAACATGCAGACGTAATTGGCAGCTTGTTTTCTTTAAGCAAATTTTCTGATTTAATATCCTCATAAAAATTTTACTTCTTTATTTCTGCACTTCTCGAATATTTTTTCGAATTTAGGGAAAATAAAGAAGTTCTGTCTAACGGAATTCGAGTATGGGACAGAATATGTAACAAATACATAATGTAATATTAAATCAAGTAAATAAATGAACAAGTAAAAGATTGGAGAAAATCTTTCCACTTAGGAAGTTTGACATTGTTGAGGAGTAGATGCCAGAAATCCTCAGTGGAATTCAAGTCCTAAGTTGAAGCTTGACACTCCAAAAGTGGGCTTTTCTTGCCTTGAATAACGATTTGGTTATTCACACGATGTGAATACAGCGTTTTATCGTTGAAAAGCCCAATTATCTTCGGTCGAATAGCCCAAAAAATCAATGAACCCAATGCCCAAGGAATGTATGTACTTCTAGATATTAATTTCTCTTAGGTTAGGGTAGGTTAGCCAGGAGCGCAGCCCGCTTAGGTGGAGGTACACTTAGACGCCGATTAGCCTGTCGATTTTGGTGCCCTTAAGCGAGCGGAAAAGACATAGGGTGGCTAGAGAGTAGAAACAGAGGGATAAAAGGAACAAAAAAGATAACACCTATAGGAAAAACTCTCCGTGCTCATGGGGAATATGGAAAAAATGCAATCCAAGGTGCTTGAACCCTAGGCTGGAAAAGCCAGGGCATCACAGGAGCAGGTCTTGAGATGATTCCACCTCGTCATCCTCCAACCGCATGTTTACCTATCACGCAATGAGCAGTTAAAACTCCCACCAATAGCGAGAGGTATAACTTGCCAGGTAGCGATGTCGCCGTAACCCGGAACCCAATTAAGCTTAAAAGTAATCCGGTGCGGTCGATAAGGAAGGCAAACAATCCTTCACTTTTCTCCAACGAACCATGAAGGAGCCAAGAGCCCTGATAGCAGCTTGGCTGTCCGAATAAATATTCACCACTTTAAAAGGTGCTTGGAAAACGCTGCAGTGATCCGGTGGCCTTCCTTCTGATTCAGTTTCGATCCATCCGTAAAAGAGTTAACCGGGCTCCGATTCCAGATACTGCATCCCTCCCAGTCCATTCGTTTCTAAAATTGGTGGAGAAAGTTTCATTCGGACCCAAAATCGGAGTGCAGTGGTTTGTCCGAGTTGGTATGAACTCGAAACTTTTTAGAATACTGCAGTGCCGAGGCGAACAAAAAGCCTCAACACATAAATTTTTTTTGGCAAATCATGCTAGCTAGCCTCTGCTAATAGCGTTTGGACCACTCTTTGGGGTATAGAACTGCTAAGTTTATAAACTCCATAGCCTTCGAGATTTTTAAATATATATTCTGCTCATCGTTTATTTCACTGTTGCTGTAGCTTCTATATATCATTTATGCATGTACATATGTCTGAATTCGATTCCGACTCGTTCTTTTGAATAATTTGTCTATCGCCGTCCATCGCCATCGTATTAAATGTATAATCGCTTCAACAATTCCTTCCTTTCGGATGCACTTAGAAGTGGAAAAGTTTCAGCGAATTCCAACATAGTTCATAAAACTTCTGAAGAGTTTTCCGTCAGAACTACATACATATCGTTTATTTTGTGTCTAATTGTAAGTGGTGTATACTCGATAGCTCAACGCTAAGAAAATTTTTGTTGCAAATTTCGTAGCAAATTTCTGCCAAACCAGCTGCCATGAACAGCTGGTTCCACACTATTAAAGTTATGAAAAGCGCAAAAATTTCCAATTTAATACAAAAACATACATAAATATACATACATACATACATTTATGTAAATGATTGTACATACTGCAACAACATTTGATTTAACTTTTCTTGAAAAACACCCTTACTAAACGAGAATGTTCACACAACTTCAACACTTCTACGCAGTGAAACATAATCGCTAAATATAAATAGTTGGCAAGCGGTTATGCAGTGTGGGGAAACCAAATTGGATCTACTACAATAAAATGATGAAATCTACATGTTATTATTTTCTTACGAACATACCTAGATATACATATACAAATGCACCTACTTACTACATTAGACTGGTTTGCGAATAAACCTAGTATTATTAAAATTTACTTAGAGAGGACTTTGGCCTCATAAAAATGGAATGGTGTTAAGTTAGGTTAGCTTTGCTTATTCGTACGATCTCACACAGATCATTAGTTGGATCGGATCTTGGTGTTGCCAAGAAATCTGAGGGAGTTTTTTTTTGCGAGTTTTAGTAATTTACTTTTTAGTCTGTTAGTTTAGTTTCGTTCAGTGAGTAGAAGCACGCAGAGCCAATGTATCTCAGTCGCGATCTTCTGAAAGCTGGACAATGACATGGGAGATGTTCACGTGCAGTGCATAGATCTCGGCTTGAAAATATCAGCAGTAGTCGAGAAGCTCACATCCCTGAAGAAGTCCAAGCTCGGAACATAAACCAACAGTTCCTATCCGTTCACTCATGTTAGACCCAGCCGTAAAGAAATTGTAAGCATTACAATCGGGTTGGACACCTTTCATCCACCCATCTTGCTCTAAATGCAATTATGTGCCTCTTTTTTAAAACCGGTTTGAGGAATCCATAGATAGATTTACTAGTTAACTCACCTAAATTATAATGACCAATTGAACGTTGTGCCAGCTAACCTGTTACCTTTACTCTCAGTGCCGATTTCTCCGCCGAATTCGTCGCAAGAATATCTATAGGTTACAGGCTTAGAAATTTATCTAGTCTGCCGTGGAAGTGGTGCGCAACTGTGCAGAGATGGTATGATAATTCCACAAGCCTTTGCATGCACTCCAAACTTTTGAGGTATTTCTTGTTTATTGTAACGCCAGTCTCCATACCGTACCGGACACCGTATAGAATTATTGCTCTAATGATTAGTGTGTAGAACCAATGTGTGAGTCGAGGGGTAAGCCCCATGCCTTATCATCCGTTTCTTACCGTCCGTTTTCCTATAAGCGTAGAATGTATTAGAGGACTGCCTAGCTCTAGTTATTACCCACATTTAACCTTCGTGTCAGTTTATTGCCCCAATATTTAACTGCCCTACATTTTACTCCTTAACTAGCTTTTGTGGAGACCTGGATGGAATCTATATGTAATGTAAAAAGTACAAATGCGTCTTCTTTGGATGCACCTCTCTAGTTTAGTTCATATTTTTCGAGAATCTCCTTCACCGAGTTTTGACATCTAACAGAGACAGTCACTGCTAGAACATCAGCTTACGCAGTTAGTCCAGGAGCCCTACCTCTCATCTTGAGTAAGAGTTTGTTAATTACAAGCACCCACATCAACGAGGATAGACCACGTACCTTGGGAGTGCCAGGGTTGACCTTCCTTCAAATCGTCGCTGAACTTCACTCAGCCATCACTTATTCTTATTTTTTATATAAAAGTCTCTGAAAAGTCTCTCAAATGTTTACAATAGAAATGAACTGAAGGCTTATAGACTGGTAGTATTTGGGATAAAAGTGACTGGTTTCACCTAATTTCGCTACTCTCCTCCAAGTCTTCGAAAGGTAATTAAACCGCAGGTACTTCTTGGTATTTCCCTTTTACAGAAGGGCAGGAAATATGACATCTGGACTCTGTGATGAAAATCGTTGACTCTAGTCTAAATAGTAGCTGTAATAAGGTCTTCAAAATCCTTGATACGCATATTCGGACTTTCTTCCGATTCAGACCAGCCAAGATTGTCAACTACTTATCTCAATATCCACCCCCCTGAATTAAATTTTAGTAACCGTAATTTAAAATTCTTATAAGTTGAAAAAATTCAATGCAAAGGGGAAACCATAAAATATCGTTAGGACTAAAAAATGGTAAAATGCACAATTGGGTATTACTACTAAAAGTCTGTTGAAGAGAAACAGAGCTTTCCGATCGAAAAATATTGATTTTCAAGAATACTATATAATTTCTACGATAAAGTGGTTTTTCCACATATAAAATATGTACATAAAAAACTTCATGGGCTTTGAGGCAGTTCAAAATATAATTTTTTTAAACAGAAAATGCGGGTGTTCTTTTTTTCATTTGAAAACATCCTAGGGAGGTGGGAGCTTAACATTTTAAACTTTTTTTTTGACCACCCCAATGTACATTCAAACGTATGTATGTATGCACGTTTATTCATGTTTCAAAAAACTTGCGAAAGCGGGTTTATTATTGCCATATGGCATTATCACTATAGTAATTGTCTTACAATTCACAGATTTATTTCTACAACCACATCCGAGAGCTTCTTTATTGCTGTAGCATTTGCGGATAATTTCACTTTGTTTTTATAGAGGCTTTAGCTGTTATTTGTATGCATACATACATATATTTTCATTTTCTTATTTTCTGCCTAAAATGAAGAGTATAATCCTCTTTTGCAAGCTGGTCGCTACGACGGAAGTGCGTGTGCGAATGAGTTACGAAAAAACAATACAAAAAAAAAAAAAAATGTGTGTATGTTTTTGCCCCTTATCTTGTTTGCTGCTTTCCAAACGGATTAAATACATACATATATACACAAATATGAAAAAATGCGGCAAAATCAAAATACAGTGCGCGTAATTTAGGCTGACTCCAATGTTTGGATACTATTCTACTGCGGTATTTGAACTGTTTGTATGTGCAGAATTGCGAAACATTGTAACCGTATACATAATAAATTGCCTACTTTACATATTTTATATGAGAATGAACAACCTTTCGGAACTTTCCATTTTAAAAACACCAATCGCAACCAAAAAGAAATGGAGCATAAACTATAAACCCTATTGTTTTGGATTCGCTTAGGCGATTACAGCGCCAATAAAGAGGAAGAAGAAGTTGAAAAGTAGTAATATAGTTTATTATTATAATTTTTTATTTTGGATCTCAATGCAATAAAAAATACTACGATTATAGGGGGTCTGCTGGCCAGTCCATAATGGGTATTTGCCTTGAGCTAAAGAAGTCCTGTGAATGCCGAGAAGCATTTATGGGAGCAATATCCTTCTTTAATGCAAGCTCTTTATCCACATGGTCCCCTAAAAATCCAATTAGAAAATCCTCTAATAAATCAGCATAAATTTTGGAGTCCATAAGCGATGTTCTGAAGCACAAAGTTAACTTTCTGTAATACGAGAGAGCACCTCAAACCATAACTGAGCCACCGGCATCGTCTTAATTGAGTTATCTGACCTCAAATTGTGCAAGTAATTACTGAAACCGTCTGGACCGCCTAAAATGATTTTTTTCTTTGGAAAAAAAACACCTGTTGCCAATTTCGATTCCCATGCATGTCTTGTTTTGCGAACTCTAACCTACGATGTCTGTGCTGGGTGGCAAGCTGAGGGCTTTTCATAGGTTTTTTCCAGTTGATGTTCGGCTCTGCTTTCAAAATTTGTTGAATACGCCGTTTTCTAATTGGGAGCCAAGCTTTTTGTAGCTTTTTATTTAATTTATTTTTTTTTTTTGGTTTGCCTTTTCTTCACTGATGGAGAATATAATATAGTGATTTCGAATAAAGTAACCGAAAATTTCGATAATCACTTACGAGCAATAAAATGGAAATTTACTTAGAAAATTAAATTTCACTCCACAACAAAGTGCCGTATCCGCAATAAACTTAAATCAAAGTTAACTTCGCACTTGCAAGGCACGCTATTTGAAAAATTTGCCTTAACAACCGTTATTTAATCCCGTGCTGCAAATACACTGCGTCAAAAGTGGCAACTAATAAAATATAAAAAATATAAATATAAATGTGAGTGCACGTGCTTGTGCCCACCTCTAAATTACGCGTACTGTACTTATGTAAACATACATATCTAAATATGGAAAAAAGGAAGCACTTGATTTTCCAGCTCATTCGTTAAGAGAATGTCAAATGACATTTGACGGTATTGATTTATTCGACCCACAGCTAACAAGCGGTGACAGCTTCCTGAACAGGGTCGTCATAATTAATATCCAACTGTGCGCGATGTCAATATTATGCCTACATACATACGTACATATGTATGCGTAAGCGTAGACTTAATGAAAGGTCGTTCGAAAATAATTACGACGTAATATTACAGGAGATGAGTGCATACATATATATGGTCCACGTGAATAGAAAACGAGAATATGCAGTCTCGACTTTAAAATATTTAGTTTTTTTCGCTATGCTCGATGCGGTGTCGTTTGATATGTATTTAGAGGTGTCTGACTTTATAATAAAAATAAATATATAATAAAAAGTGATACATAAGAGTTACTTATGGTTGTTAGGTGATATGCGTGGAAATTCAGTTATGCGAACTTAGCACTGCACTTGTACATACAAATTTAGCTTTTGAAACATAGTCCTTATTATGCATACCTCCCTCGGCGCATATATATCTTTCTTATTTCCCCCTCTCTCGCTCTCACTACCCATTCGATTGTCGCTGTTACTTAGAAGTCAAAACGAAACATATCTGCATACTTTCAAGTAAAGTTATGTTCGACTATGTGTTGGCTTACTACCACTTGTGAACAAAGTTCATTGAACAGAATCATATTATGTGGCACTTCTTACTTCAAATATGCTTAGTCATGCAGCTGGGGCTCACTAACCATCGATACTATCGACACGACTATCGATGGTTTCCGCCTGACGATAGTTCTATCCATGGCCGAACACAACTATCGACTGTCGACAGAAACCACCATTTTATGTTTTTTTCTCCCTTGTCTAGCAATTAATTGATTTTATAAATATCAAAGCGGTTTTCTTATAAAAAAAAGCTGAATAAAGCGCTTGTATTAAACCGATACTATTGAAAAATATCGATGGTTTTAGGCAATAGTATCGTAAACTATCGATGGCTCGCACTATCGATAGTTTGCCAGCCCTACATGAAGCTTGCCCATGTTTTACACAAATTGTTGCTATTTCGCATCACCCGATGCTCCACTATGTTCTTTGCCTATACAAAGCCCAAGTAATGGTAAGAGAGAGAGAGAGAGGGGCCAGTATGAGTGTACTCATTTTCACATAGAGATTGTGAGCTCAATGCCGAGAAGCTCTGTTATGTGATATAAGTGCAGTTTGATCCCGTACTTCTCGGACTAAATCTAGTAAAACAGTCAAATCACAAAAAAGTGCTCACAGCGAGAACAAGATGGATTTCAAGTAAAATATTATAAAGCTTTGTAAAAAATGGTAAGTTTCGACTGATTACGTGATTTAGTGGGATGTTTTTTTATTGGAACTGTTCGGTGCTTTTTAAGGTAATTTAGTTTCTTCTTAATGGCTTTTAATTTTTTTACACTTTCTGTTTGGGATATTTTCGATGTTCTGTAACCTTCGGTGTTTTTTTCTGGATATTTTGGCACTTATGGATTTTTATTTTATTTATTTCTTCAATTTTTCGGAGATTTTTTGTAATTCGTCCCTTGGGAAATTTGGCTTGGAGAAAACCCGATTTCGGTGCTGTGTCTTCTTTGATATCATTTTTCGTTCTCAGAAAATGAAACGAATGAAGGAAAATTGTTCAACAATACATCATATTCCTACCCTGACGCAAACACTAGCAACCACAATGAGCATATACTGGATTTTTTTTTTTATATTTCAACCAAAAGTACGTTTTATAACATAAACAGTGTTAACGCAATGTTATTCCTTCATTTGAACGAGCAACAAGTCGAGCTAGTCGAACGTAACGATATATAGTGTTGGAAAAGCAATCGATGGCACTTTCGATAGCTTCAATTTCTAAAAAGTATCGAGTGTTTTTAATCACTATCGAAAGTCTTGGAATTATGCCTCAATATTTAATTGGAAGCGACGCTGAAGAAAAATGCGAACCTTTGTTATATGGAAGAAAGTGCGTAACACCGCCAACAAAAAAAATTGCCAAAAATCAGCCGTATTTTGTAGACGCTTCAAATTTTGAACAGACTACATATAAAAATGCATGCTCAGCAACTTTTTAAAAATTCTTAAAAAAACGGGGAAATTTTAATGGAACTCTGTTGATTTTTTTACTCTTTTTACCAAATTTTAAATTTAGATGTACAAAGTACATGGTTTATGTTAGACAATGAGCTTACTTAAAAAAAAAAATAATAATTAAAATTGATTTGAAAAAATCAAAAATCCATACTATATTATTTTGTCGCCGTATGTATGTATGTACATATATATATAATCACCGTAGCGGTTGTTTAATGCCAATTTTATATACATTTATATATAGGTCTTAGCTTGGCTATTAAAATTAAAAAATAATTGGTTTCATCTCATAGTGTAGTATAATAAAACATATATTTATACCATCCTCAGTTACTAATAAAATGCATTGAGTAACAAGATTTATTTATTATTAGAATTCGAGAGAACCATCGATAGTATAGATAGTTTTTTGAATACATCGAAAGTCGTCGAAAGTGCAACTATCGATAGTTTTCCAGCTCTAGCATGATGTAGACTACAAACTTTGCATGTAGTTAAGGGCTTTGTTTTTTAACTTTCGTTAGTTTTTAAGATTTTTTAGGAATTTTATTACGATTCTTCAAAATTTCTCAGAATCTTTATGTTTTTTTTTATCCAGATTTTTGTGGGCCTTAGGGGGACTTTTGTTAATTTTTTTCGGGATATTCCTAAAATTTTCGGTTTTTTTGGGGAGATTGACAAAACATTATCTTTTTAATATAAACAGTGTACCCAGATATGGTTCATGGCTTGAGGATTATAGTTCTTTTTTTAATTTTTCAGGTAAATTTGAGATTCACGCGATTTTTATTTGGATCTTTCGATAATTGCACTGCATCCCAACTGTGAAATTCGGCTATACGTCTGAATAGTTTTTCCCGCAAAGTTTTTATTCCTTCCTGTTCTCCCCACACTTTTCTCCCCGATTACTTAGTCAAAAATAAAAGCCAAACATTACACATTGATGGGTTAACCAGCTGGGTCATTAATCAAAACATCATAAGAACAACTATGTAATACCTTTTTGTCATTATCCGCATAAACACAAGCGGAAAACAAAGGGAAATCGAGCCAATATAATTGCAACAATGCAGATAAAATAGTCTGACAGCCGGCAGCATAATCATCATACGCTCCGCTGACCTCCCAGTTGCTGTCACAAAGTTTTTATTGCTAGTGCAATAATTTTTGATCGTAAAAAGCGCACTAATGCATGTTGATATAAATATACATATATGTATATATACAATTCATATATATTTGTATATGTACATTAGACCGTACAACCTTATAAGCAATCAAAACTTTGCAACAAAAAAATGGCATCCTCGAGTCAAACACATCCAGAGGGCTATTCACGATCTTGTGCAAATGATCGTACATTTGCTTATTTTGCTGCATTTGTAGATTTATAAAAATAAAATGCAAACGGTTGCCATAGTAACAAGCATAGAATTTGCAAATGCAATTCCAAGACCATTTGCACAATACTCCGAATATTTGACGAAAAATTATGGGTCACACATTCGGCAAAAAAAAAAATCGAAATTCTTGTCGTCCAATATTTTTTTTCTGATACGGTCTAATGTACATACATACATACTTATACATATATATGTAGCGCTTCTCATTTCCCTTGCGTTCTAAGGACATAAAAAATTAACAGCAAATGTCTGCGAGTCATGCTTCTTTTTCCTAAAATGGCTGCTGCTGACAGTCGACTGATGGCAATTCATTCGTTGAATAGCAAATGGCAGCTTGATTACAGGAGACAGCGTTTGTGTGACAGTTTTCTTTTCACAAGGAATTCACAGCTAAAACTTATTGTTTCAAAGCAGGTGTAAAATGGGGTTAACCATGGAAATGAAGAATATTTATATTGGGGTGATCCAAAATAACTAACCTAACGATTTTATGGCCTTAAACGAAACTTTTTACTGCGAAGAAAATTCTCCCATTTGGAAAAATTTGTATTCCAATTTTAGAAGATTTCGTTGGGCATTTGAAATTTTCCATGTAAATAGCATGCAAAAAAAATTCTTTTTCATTAAAAATGTTGTAGATAACTATTGAACCGATTGAGATGCGCATATTCGGGTATTAAATTATCCAAAAAATTACTTTAAAGTTGATTGTCTAGACTCAAAAGTATATATACTTACGGGCTATGAAAATCGAAAAAAAGCATATACAGTTTTAGGGCTTTATGATTGGAAATATTTATGCTAAATGAAGAAACTTTTAGGATTGGAATAAACATTTTCCCAAATGGGAGAATTTTCTTCTCAGTAAATAGATCTTCTTAAGACCATAAATTCGTTAGGTTAGTTTTTTTGGACCACCCTAAGGCATATGTATTTATGTATGTGATTTCCAGCTTTTTGGAAGATTTAGAAAAAAAAACTATTTTCACTCAAACAACTTAATATTTATATAAGAAAAAGAACACTTCCATTACAGCAATGATTATATTTTTGTCAGTGTCAATTTTAGAGTGTAAATCGCACCAAATTCTTAAAAGTCAATTCTTTAAAGTTAATCAATCTTCATCACTGGCGTTAATCGCGTCGATATTGCTCACTTTTTGGCGGAAATATGAAATTCCTTACAAAAGATGAGCTTAAATAAAAAGTCTAATTTTCTTTTACAAAATAACCCAAATATACGAAAAGCAATTAAAATAATCGAATCGCGAATAGAACACTGTCTAAATGACATTAAATAGGTTTTACGTTCAAAGTATTGTTAAGATATTAAAACGCACAAAACAATGGATAACAGAACAAGCGAAAAAAGGACTTTATTAATTTCCAAAATGTGATGACATTTTAGGCGCGCATACCATAACAACACTTTTCACCCTAATCAATGCAGCTCAAGGCTATTATGTACATATAACAAGACGCAAGGCAATGTCACTGAGACATTGACAATGCTCTTGATTTTTTTTCTATTTTGTTGTTGTTGTTGCTGTTAGATAATATCAATCGATGCTGGCAGGGTCAAAGCTGTTATCAATGACGAAGAAGATTAAGATTATTGTTCACAGCAAAATAAAAAGTGTGTTAGAGCAGTGTGTGAGCCTGATGCAGCAGTTTATAAGATTTCCGTTTCCACTTTTAATTACAACTTCTGTTGCTCCTCATGCGTCATCAGCACACCACTTTCCACGAATTCATGTAAAAACCGGCTTGCCTCAATGTTTATAGGGTTTTTTATTTCCAATGTCCTGCTTTTCTACTGCAGGTTCGTTCACCGGAATGCCATGCCAACTAAACAAAGTCAGGCCGACCTTATGCAGCAGCCATATTTAAATGATGCGGTTAAGAGTATTCTTCCATCTTCCACTTTGATTGGTTTTCATTCTACGAATGTACGTACTATACGTACATATTAGAGGGCTGCATGAATTCATTCGAACTTCTAGCCATACAGAGTACAGTAGATTTGAATATTTTACTTCACATACAAAACACGCAGCGTTTGGAATTTTGTAAGTTATGAATATACATTTTGTTTTATATTTTCTACCTTCAAATGGACGAATGTGAATGAATGAATGGAAAACATTCAAATCATTCAAACTCATTTCGGTAAAAGTATTTTTCTACAAACAAGTTTTTTCGTATGTAATAGGAGCGCAGCAATACATACATACATACATTGTTTGTTTGTACATATGTTCATAGAAAAAATATTTTTGGATATTCACACAAAAAATTGTCATTTATATCAATTCAATTTATTTTCACTTTGTTTGAATATTGTGATGTCGACACAAATATCAGAATAGCTCAATTTCAAAAAAATTTCAAGCCAAAATCATTCATTCGTTTTGTATATGAATAATTCAAAAGCCGTTTTGAATGCATTCATGCAGCCCTCTAGTACATATGTACATATGTGTGCATGCAAGTATATCCGTTGCACGTTAATCTGCATATCTTGAAAGAACGTTCAGATTTCTTGATCTAACCAATCAAGCGCTGGAATCTAATACATTTGTTTGTAGTGTTTTTATGGGGAATTCACAATCTGGCAATTATGGAAGAAATCAACAAACTGCATGAAGGAGATTTGAATGCTATAAATGTTAGTTTCAATTTAAAAGAAATTTAAGATTTGTAATTATCAGAGAAAAATTCCGATGTACATACTTATGTAAGTATATCTTTACAGCGCAATTCTGTTTAAAGCTTAGTAACCAGCTCTTAACAAAACGGTCAAGAAAAAAATTGCCTTTATATCGTGTGTCTGACCAAGGAATTTCGACGTCTTATATTTCATAGTCTGTAGTTTTTCTTCTAATTTTAAGATTTTATTGTTTTAAAAAGTAAAATATTTTTATATTTTCATTAAATTTTTAGAAGCGTATTTTATTTTTTTCTTTTATCTTATTTGACAGTTTTTCTTTTTAGTTTAAATTTCACTATACTTTTAGACTTTATTGCTTTAGGAAAAATAATACTTTTCTTAATTTCATTGAATTTTAGGAACTTTTTTTTTTTTAATTTTTTCCTTTGAGAACTTATTTTATTTTTAGATTTTGCATAAAAAGAAAAAATATTTTTAAATTAAAGTTTCTCGCTTTTAGATTTATTTTTAAAATATATTTTTAAATGTTTGTGCTTTGTAATTTTGTTTAATTTTAATTATTATTTTTTTTCTACAAAAATTCTTTTGATCCTATAACAGAAATCGTATAAAACCAAGTTTGAAATAAAAAATCAACAAAGTTTCACACAAAATTTCTAACCTTTTATGCAGGGTATGCAATTTTATAGTTCGTTTAGCAAGAAACATTGCAAAAACAATAACAGTATATTTTAGCCACTTCAAACTTGCACTGTATTATACTATAATTCAATGGGAAGTAAGACTAAGAATTTTCTAAAAGTTCTGAATAAAAAATCTATAATTTTAGGGATTTTTTTATAATTTTTTTTTTAAATATGGTTTTTGTTAACGAATGCGCTCTATTTTCATAAAAAAAAATAACTCAAAATTTATAAATAAAAATAATCAATAGATAATTTGGTCTTTTGAAATTTTTGTGCGAACGATCTCGCAAATTTAATTTCATAAGAAATTCGTCTTTCCTTTGGTATATAGAAACAAGTGCAAAAATCCGCAAAAAAGATCAAAAACTAATGTAATATTTTAACTCGAAATTTTGATGCACATTTTTTGAAGTTTTCTAAATTTTGTATAAAGTTTGATATGTATACAAAAGCTCGAAAGAGTTTTGCCCGCGGGCTGGCCGGTCCCCACCACTGGTTTAGAGGTTATGAATTTTTGAATTACTCAAGAAAACTAAAATTTTCAAAACCTGATGTTTTCAGTTTTTTATAGAAGGTAAAGGTAACAATATCTATGAAAGATGGTATAATCAATTGTATTTTTAATAGTAATTATAATTACAGCTATAATTATTGTAATCGTTATCATAAAAGTAATAGTAATTATAGTGGTAATTGTTATCGTAATTGTAATCGTAATGGAAATTTAAATTTTTATTGTAATTAAAATTATATTTGTAATTGCAATTGTTGTATTCGTGCTCCTAATCGCCATTGTAATCGTGGTCGTAATTATGAGAGTAACTTTAGCTGTAATTATATTGGTAATTGTATTGTAATTGAAATCGCAATCGTAGCAGTAATACTGCTACACAAATATTTTTTATTACACCAAAAAATAGTGAACAACATTATTTTTGAATTGGCGAGGACATACAAGTCTCCTCATCCCCATAATCCGATTTTAGAAAAAAATGCTTCGTTTGTTAAAGCTTAAATGAAGTTCTTGCAGCATCACTTCTTTGTTAGGCACACTTTGATTGATGGTCAAAAGTTTGGTACTTGACAAAAAAAAAAGAACAAATTGTGTGCATAGCACTGAGTGCATCACTTCTTTGGCAATCCATTACCAAACAAAAGCGCAAATGGATGAAATTTCGAGAGAGAATATGAGTAAACATAAGTAGTACATATGAGACACGAGCTATACTTTGTTGGCTGTTAAAAACATATATCTACTTAAATACACACTTATCGACGTTGAAAGTACAAAACCGCGTAACTAATATTTTTTGCCAAAAATTGGATTTGCTCACACAAGCTCTTGGCTCAAGCCTTATCCATTCGTCCTGAAATATACAAGCCAAAAATGCGATTGCTTTATAAAAAGGGAACCATTTTGAAATGTGAGTGTTTTTACGCTCTAGAAAATAATCTATGCAACCTCACATACGCGGCTTTGCATTTTGTTTGATACGCGGTTTTGTACTTTAAACGACGATATGTATGTATGTATGTATGTAAGTGAGCAAAGTGAAATCCTATACCTCCTAACAAGCGCACATGGTGCTCTTGCTTCCATAATCTTTAATGCACAGGTGTAAAGATTGAATATACATACCAAACGTGCGTGTGCACACAAGCTTACAGCTGTCTTTGCATACATATGTACTTGTACTTAACATGCAAGGCGGGAATTTAATGCTTTTATTGGTATGCTGGCAAAGTGTGACAAAGCTGCGCGCAGCATGCTGCAGTGGTGTCAGCAATGTGGATGGAATTCCAATTGGTTGCAACAGGATACTGGCACTATGCGCATATGTATGTATGTAGGTATGTATGTACTGCTGCAATCATGGCAAGTTTGACACGCCTGAACACGCAAGCTAAATTAAATGTGGCTATACAACAATGTGCTTGCATTATAAGTAAATGTATATATATGTATTGGTATATGTAGTATATGTATGAAATGCAGATATGCATAGCATAGTAGCATAGTCTGATTATGGCAACTTAACATAACTTACAGGCTGTCACTTAAAAATTCTCTTAAATGGCTGTTGCTTATAATTGAACAGCTGAAACTTAACGTAACTTAGTGCCACGTCGAAATCTGTTTCATTTCGATTTTCCAAAGTTCTAAGTACCGTTAAGTTAAGTTAAGCTGCCATAATCAGACCATTACGAAAGTGCATATGTGTGCAACTTTCAAAGTCAATATGCCAAGCTTCGCACTGCCACGTTTCTCCCCCGACACAGTCATCAATTGCACGCGCATTTATGTGCCTCACAATATACAAACTACGAGTAGATCCTGTGCACCCGTTGTCTATTGATTGCATCTATTTCATCAAGATTCAACTCAGCATTGTGTTTTGCTGGCGATGAAAAAAAAAAATGGGGAGAAAAATCACTGAAATTCTGAACTAGTACTAGTAAGTACAAACAGTGTTGGCAATATTTTGCATACTAAATTGCTTGGTAAACTTGATAAACTTTAGCTTGCCACCGCCAGCATACTTAAGCGGCAAGGATAACTGCTCTAAGCGCAAACGATCAGGGGCGACACACACAGCAGCAGAGCGGCGGCAGCAGCAGCAGGCAGCGGAAGTGCAAACAGTAGCTACAATGGCTAAAGCTCACACCAGCCACACCCACACCACACCCACACCACGCCACGCCACTATAAAATGTAATCCCATTTGTTATGCACTACTTTCCTTCACATGCGTTTATTGACAATGCAAATATGCACTTTGGTATGTATGTATGCATGTGTGTGTGTGTGTGTGTGCATGTACGCATATGCGTTTGTAAGCTATTAAGAACCAGCTCATCGAAACGATTGTTCTATGTTAATCCAAAATCAACTACACACAAAGCTAAGTAGTGTTTACCGCGCACGGAAAATCCCGTTCATCCATTTATGTATGTAAGTATGTGTGCAATGCATGTGAACGCTCGATGAGAAGGAATGCTTGTGTGGTTAATATTTAGCATTCAGTGTTGTGGCTTTAAGCTTGGGGCTAACTATGTAGACTCATGTATGTATGTATATATAGTCTGCAGTCTATTTGCAGGAGTTCTTAAAATGCTTGTGCAGCCTTGATACAAATTAAGTTTGATAAGTCAGTGGATTTGTGTATAAAATATATATCTTTTTTTATAAAAAAGTGTTTAATTTATTGATATATATGTATGTGCGATGGTCACATTGGTCCTTAGTTACCTAATAAGGAACTCCACCAAATAATAAACTGTAGTTGTAAGTATTACATGGATCCCTTCATAAGCAGCGGCTAAATGTGGGTATTGCAAAAATATGTGCCAGGTAGAGCCCTGTATTTAATGTTAAATATATTATTGCACTTTAGAAAAATAAAATTTTTAACAATAAATTATAGTAGTCCATTTCCACAAATATCTTAACTGCCGTTTAGAGCATAGGTAAGTTCCAAGAATTTTAACACGAGGTGCTTGGATTATTTATTAATTTTTGCTTTTTTTATGCTTGTTTGCTTGTTCTTCTACGAGCAATTACCCCCTTTGAGTTGTAAGCTCCTTTTTCCAATAAGCCTAAACTGCAGTTAAGGCTTGGTGGAAATGAAACATAAGTTAGATACAGTTAAATTTTAACCCTTGTTAGTTATTTAACAAGCGTGCGTAAATATTCGTATTTGTAATCGAATTAACTACATTGTTACCGTATTTTACTTTACTACATATCTGTCTTTATACTTGTATATACATAATGAACGAATGTACGTAGGTCAATGCCGTTCAAAAGAAATGTCAAAATGTCCATAAAATTTACCACCAGTCAAGCAGTCAAGCGACTAATCTGATGGCGTGCAACATTTTTGGTGCATGACCAACCAGCCACCAGCAGTCACGAACTGACTTATCCGCTTATGCACATACCATACATACATATGTAGAAAGGACGAAAAAAAATATAAACTGAAAACAGAGTAAGAAAATAAGAAACAGAAAAATTACAGAAAAAATTCATACATATGAACTTGAATACAAATCTCAGAGGCCATTGAATCAAACAAAAATATATATTATATGTATGTATGTACAACAATAAAATAAACGGCGTATTATTAACCATTAACCAACTTATCTGCAACATGTGCGACTTGCTTACGCCGACAAAGCTCGTATTTGGTCTAATCTTCCAACGCTTTTTTTTTTTTTTGGTTTTGTGGCGGACATGAAATCGATAGTCAGAAGATGGGCAAAAAGTTTTTTCGCATTTCATTTCTTGCTTTTATTTAACTTTTTTTCATTTCGTTGCCAACTTGAACTTCGACGTTCTCATTTTCCTACTCTTTGTTCGAATATTGCTTTTTGTTTTCAGTTCGACTTTTTTGACTTATTCGATAGCTGCTTGATAGCTGAGATTAGCTGTATCATTGCCATGGGCTTCAAAGCAGAGTTGCGTTGTTGTAACGTAATTAAGCATATAGCCAATAATCACTTCCAATTTATGTACTTTATTTAGATGTTATTATCATCATTTACACATTTCATTTCACATAATTGTACATACTTACTTACTTATGTATAAGCACATCTGTAGTTAAGCTATGTAAATAAGTAAGCGTTTGACGAGCGTTAGTATTATTATTGAGATGGCGTGGCTGTGAAAATACAATGATTGCTCTGGCTTTGGCGGATTGGGCGCATGAGTGATCCTTCAACTCGGCACCCATGGGTAGACAACGAATGAAAAAGCGCCCACGAACAAAATGGTAAAACCAATTGGAGAAAGACCTCTTTGCATTCGGAATGAACAACTGGCGCAACGTTGCAAAGGAGAGGTGTAGATGGCAACGTTTTTTTTTTTGGGTCCTGGCCAAAACCAATAAACGGTTTTAGAGCCAAATAATAAAAAGAGAATGCAACCGAGGCGTTAAGCCGCCACGACCCTTTTCTTTGTCGGATATTAACTAAAGTGATTAGCGGAGACTTCATCAAGACATTTGAGTGTCATAAGATCATTACTTCACGATCCCTTTGTCGAGTTAACAGATAAAACAACTTCTACATAAATTACTCTTCAGGTTCCAGTTTTTGAACATAACTCTAGCAGAGCTACAATAACTACATATTTACGAGGGATCTCAAGTTTTTTATATGAATTGAAATCTACAGTCGCAATTGGCTTTGCGGCCAGCATAAATATCGTTTTGAGCAATGAGAGACTACGAAGGTTAGTGGACAGTAGATAGAGTGGATATTTATGCACTTGAATTGAGTAACTAATGACATCCATTGTCATTATCCTTAAATGTTATTTCTATTCAACGCCTTTTATTTCGCAGCAATTTTCACATTTCTGGGTCTCATCCACGACTCAATACTAAAGTAACAAAGAGAAAAATAAATCAATAGCGGTAGCCAACCTTGAACTGCGACCTCTTGGAATACAGCGTGGTCATCCATGTAGTACGACAAAACAAACATTGTTGTAAAATTATTGCTGAAAGTGCATTCATATGCACAACTACCCGTGTATGGAATTACATACATATGTATGTAGTATGTATGTACACATATGAACTCCGAAGAAAGTACTTTGTCGTGCCATTACATTTAGTCGCGACATGGCAAACAATTGTTAACACGCTGTTGCATGCTGTTGCAGGGGAGATACATATACATATGTATATGCAGTGAGTTATCGTTGCTGAAAGGCATGCCTTATGCCTTATGGCATGAGTGAGATGAGAAGTATTCACAGATGTCTAAATATTTCTGCACAAACATATTTCAACGCGTGCAAGTCATAAAGTTCTAAATGGAAAGTAATTGACATACATACGTACATATGTGCAGATAATTTTCAAGAAAATGGAAATTCACTGTTCACTTGTTTGGAATGGGGAAAAAGAAGAAGATAAAGCTGTAAATGTTGTATTTCAAATTGCAGTGACGTTATTGGACAACGAAATGTTTCCGGTTGACAATAATTGGTTTTCGAACAACTTTCGACAGGAAAGTTTGCAACTGAATGTGTTTAGAGATGTGTTTTTAATTTGATGAACATTCTGACACGTATTTTCCTTAAAATTTGCACAATTGTAATAATGAGGGCTCGGAATCTCATGCAAATACATACATGTTTTTACTGGACATCTTCAGATGGAAATGGTTAAGTTGTTCTAACAAATCATAGAATTTGCTTTAAAATGGCATTCAAACTTTAATGCATATTTTTGCATATTTTACTTATTTTAAAGTTATTACACTTATCGATTCTTAGGGGTCTAGAACAAGAGCAACTACTCCGAGGCACAATTTCACCCGGATCTTGATGAAGAAGGAATCGCAAACCGAAGATAGAAAACATCCTTCACCCCGAAAATATCACTATGAAAAACTAAAAAGCACTCGTTTTCCTTACTTGGCATGATTCAAAAATTATTACAATAATGGAACTAAACAATTCCTTTAGATTTTGCGACGCTAAATCTGAATTTGTAGTCAGAATTCAAAAGTTGGTCGCTTTTCTATCTAGCTTAAGGCATTCAAAATATATCTCCAAAAAGTAGCGTGCCCAGATGTTGCAATCTCCGTAACCGTAAGACCGTAAACCGTAACCGTAACCGTAAACCGTAAGAGAAGATGAAGAGCTACATGTTCCTTTTCATAGATTTGCAGTCCGCTAGAGCACCGATGGTCTGTGAGGTAGTCCGCCTTCTTACAGAATATAAGCTTCAAGCCCTTTTGCGGTCGTACCCAAGCCAAGTTCTTGAAGAGTTCAGAATAGTTCTGCTTTGTATTCACCTTTTATTTGTTAGTGCATTGAAATTATTTTAAGAGCACCTTGCAAATGGTCAAAGATATACCAATAACGCCTTTCCTAGAAGAATCTGCGTTATAAAAAATTGCCATGCAGTTACACGTCACCGCCATGTGACCGTGAAGCCAAAGCAAAATGAAGGTAACAAGTAAAAAGATCAACGGAAATAAGGTAAATTGACACCATTTCGCATGCTGGTGCGAAATAAAGTCAATTGACATTATTACCACTTGAAAAGCGAAATAAAATCCATTGTTATTATTTTTCCTCTTTCAAACATTAAATCCGCGGCGGCCCCCATCCCTGAAGGGGGAAAAAGATGGTAAAGCACGTCGATGGAATCGAACATTTACGGCAATTTTTCTCACTTGACAATTTTTAGTAACAACTCGACCCCAGCGCCACCCAGCGGCTCTTTTTTGCAATAGTATTGCCCTTACCAATACATATCTCGAATATAAACCAAATCGGATCAGAAATAAGTAATTTAACAATAACTCCATTCCAGCGCCACACGGCGGACCCTACTGTGAATCTAAACTATAAAGAGACCAGCCCACAAAAAAATTTCGTTAAAATTAGTTCATCACAAACTCACGTGTATAATGATTATATATACATACAATCAAGGATATATAAATATAAATATGTGGTCTCCATTGGAAATATAATTTGTGACATGATTATCACGACATCGGCGTTTTCCTGTGGAGACAGGGCCTGAGATATGCAATGGGAAAAATTCGGTTTGTATGGGAGGTGCCACACCCTCTTCACTTAGCGGTATGAAATATACTTTGCGACCTATTTTCATACCTGCCAAATGTACACAAAAAATTTCATACAAATCTGTCGAGCCGTTTCGGAGGAGTTCGACCACAAACATCGTGACACGAGATTTTTATTATTAGATCTATATACATATATGTATGTACATATGTACATCGACCGCCACGTATTTATTGTATGCCGCTGTTTTAAGTGAAAATAAAATTCATTCATTATTAACATACTGAAAAAAAACAAAAACAATTAGCAAAAGAAAAGCAAAAATTTTTTATAAATTTCGCAACTTCAATAATTTATTTAAAAAATAGATGTCGACGAAAAAATTGATTAACAACGTTATCGTATTAATTTCACATTAATTAAAAATATTCATCAATTTGGTGCGACCAATTACCTACATACATATGTACATATTTATATGACACATACAAATCGCATATTTATAAGCGAATTCACAACAAAAAATTCAATTTACCTTACTAATTAAACTTTATTAATACGCAACATTTTCAAAAAGGCTGACTTCTTGTTTTACAACTAAATATTTTTTGTTCGTTGATGTAAATGATCCCACAGCCACAATGAGATACGATTTCAATGATTGCATAATTACATGGATTTAAATATGGGCATTTCCCCTAAAAACAAGCAACGAAAAGAGAAGAAATTAAAAATACATATTTCGTCTTTTATATACATAAATGTTACACTAAGTAATCGGTTACCGTTACATGCAATAAATTAACGATTTGTTTAGGTCGCTGATGCCGAATATATTCCTAGGTTTTTTCAAAGTGACAATTTTTTGCGAATCAAAATTTATTTATGTAATGAAAAGTTGTAAAAATTCGATGCATCAAAAGTTTTTCGTGCGAAAAATTTGCTTGATAGGGGCTGATGTCTACCCATCGATGATGTGTGCTGTACGTTTGTGTGTGCAATTGCTTTTTCTTAAAATTCCATACCTTTCACTTAAATTTTTTCGAACAAATTAAAATTAAAAGGTTTGAAATTTTTAGAAAAAGCATTTACTTAGATTTTGTGCATATCTACGGTCCAATGTGTAAAATGTGTAAAACCATACTTGATTGTGTGCGTATGTAAATATGTATGCACATATTGTACACTGTAAAAAATTCGATCAATCCAGGATGATCCCGGCAGCAATTGCAAAGGAAATATGTGACTAATACCACTTTCGGTCTCTTTATATCACTAGGGGTCAGTTATTCACTTTGCGCGATTGTGTTGAGGCAGATTTAAAAGTTCTTTTCCATAACTAGTACACTAAGTAAATAAGAAATTTTTTATATAGAATATAACATTTCCTTCTATTTCATCCTCTTTCCTGCGTAACAAGCTTATCTTACTCGCGAGCATACTGTGTGCTCACCTCTGCATTGTATGAAGTGAAGTCTTCACTTTTGTTTCAGGATGTCTTATAAAGAGACTAATTGTTCCACTGTATACCCTTTTAAAAAGTAAAAATTAAAATTTGCGCCAGCTGAGATTCAAACCGCCGATCTCAGGTTTGCTAAAGCTATACTCTGCCTACATGCCAACGCAGTCGGAGACTAATTAATCTCTAATTATTCCCGCAAAGGATGAGTCGAGACTAATTGATCTCCAATACTACCCCAATGAGACTAGTTGCAATAAATTAATGACTAATTGTATGCCATTTCGGCTAGTCGCGGAATAGTCTCTTAAGGGATTAGTCGCATAATTTTTGCGGGGTAAATTCAAGCATGCACGCATATTGGCTATTGACTCAATAATAACATGTTGGCTGTTCGGTTTTGTGGTCAGATGCTCTGGAGACTTAACTGTTCATTTGCATTTGTGTGAATTTGTGTATTTATTTATGGAAATATTATCAGAAGTCTGCTGTGGTTATTACACTCAATTGTGCGTAATCTGTTGTTTTTTGCTTTGTTCTACATGAGTGCAGTTAATGTAAATAATTTTTATTTATGTTTATTATGAGAAAATTCTTGGTTTTCGGAAATGATATTTCATTTATATTTTAATAATATCCTTTCCTGCTAAATGGTTGAACGTACATATCATTCGGGACAATATTTTGTTACCTGGTTATGGGATGGTAACAAAATTTACCAATTCGCAGAATTCGAAAAGGGTTTAAAAATTATGAGGAACTTTATTTACGCGTAACAAAATGTTTGCTACCAACGCAAAATAGGCCTGTTAATATCAAATGTAGAAACTTACATAATTATATGCAGTATGACAGGGGGCCAAAAAGTCTCAAATGGGTGGAGGGGCAAAGTAAGAAGAAAATGTGATCTTGCGGGGCAGGATTTGGCGCCTTTTTTAAACTGTGTAGGGAAAACATAGAGGGTCTGCTAGGACCTGCCAGAAAGTCGGGGCCGTATAAAGATATGAAGGAACAGTTCTGGAAATATTTTCTTGCTAGGATTCCAGTAGGCCGCCGATTGAACTCTTAACCAGAACTTACCGCGTAAACTAACCTGACATATGCAGATGAAGGTGTACGATATTTAGCTTTGGAAATTCAAATAACAAAAAAAAATTCAATTCCCAACAATTTTCTATACATACATATTTTTTATTTATTTATTTATAAAAATTGTTTTACATTATTCTAGGTACAGTAAGCCTTAAATTTCGAACACACAACAACTAAAGATAATCATTAAGGATTGAAGGCCTTAGGATTGATGACATGCGCATATTCCGGCGCATACCGTTTTGATGGACCAGGATATTTATGTTCATATGCGGCTGCAAATTTGAAAAGTTTGATCAAGTTAGCAATGAAATATTTCACGCTGATTAATTTACTAATCACAATTACCAATAATATAGTCAATAGCTGTACGCCAATCAAGCTCTCTCGCTGGTGCGGCCTCCGTGAGGGATAAGCAGCAGATGACGATCAGGCAGAGCGCGAAACACACTAATAATTTGGACATTTTGGGTGAGAAATAATAATCGACTTTTACTATGATGGTCGCGCTTGAACTGTTGGCTTGCAAAGTTAGACTGCAAATATGAACAAGCAAAGGATGCACGCTTTATTTATACGTGAAGCGATGGAAGAAAGCTAGTATTTTTTATTTGCAGGGTTGCTGATTTTGTGTTTGTTTTTTGTTTTTTTTATGAGTGTTTTTTTTATGAGTGGGCTGATTGCAAAAAAATTGACAAAATTCCAAAATTTGAAATTCTTGCTGAATGTGTGCATGGAGGAAACTTGTTTTATGTGCCGCAAAAGAAGAAAGATCACACAAACTGATTAAAAAAATCGGGTTTAAGCTAGAACAAAAAAAAAAAAATGAAAGCAATTAACATTGTTCTAACCGCTTGAAATTCAGTGCAAAAGAAATTTAATATTTGTATATTTAAAATTATTAAATTCATAAATTAGACTTAGATTTGGTAATTAGCAATTGGCGTTGACTACCTACTAACTAATGACCGCTCTCAAGTTACCGCTCGGTGCAGTTTACGACACATGCCTGTCCCGCACCTCAGCTCGGCTGAGAAAGCGAGCTCTCAAGTTCATATTTGACGTAATCGCTAATCGCACCGCTAGCGTCTGCGTTTTCTGCTTTCGCTAACCTGACCCAGCGCTCCTACATATACTTAATGCTTTCGCTTTCGTCTTAGCCGTCTAATTTGCATAGGTATGCCACCGCCGCGCAGTGCTTTCAATTGTTCCTTCCCCCATATTTTCGTTGCTTTAGTTCTTGGCTAAAATAGCACTGGGAATTTCCAGGCGTCTAATTTGAGTTGCTTATTATTTTAATCAATTTATCTTGATGCGTACAAAATATATAATTTTTGTTATAAACAATTAGTAGATACGCTTGCTTGGCTAGCAGGTTCATTGGACCACATCTAACAGTTTTTATCGCATTCCGGAGCGGGTTAAAGAAATAACGTAAATAGTTCAGACACACTTCCTGCCTCCTGTTGAAATTAAAAATTATATTCTGAAAGCCACATGTAAACAATTTGCTAAAAATAAACAATTGGCTACTTAATATACATACATAGATACATATGTAGGCAATTTGTTAACCCGAACTAATCACATCATTAACGTCGTTGAAGTGTTTTTAATGACCTGATTTACATGCTTAAATGTGGAAGTTTGCATAAATATTTTTTGCTGGTGATGCCTATATTTCGTTACCTGAGAGCTTATAAATATTAAAAGGGCTACTCGCGATCATTATTTAATACTATTTGAAACGTTTTACATTAATGTCCAGAAGCAGAAAAATAATAAAAACATAAAAACTTGATTTTAAATTAATACTGACAAGAACACATACTAAAAAACGTAGTACATACTTATGCACATGGATATGGATATACATGATGATCATTAAGATGATCATGATCGTAAATTCCAGCGACTCCTGCTCTAATGAAAAAATATGCAATTTTCGTTAAGCTTGCGTTTTAAATTCGTGATTGTATATGTGTGTATGTGTGTTCGTAGTGCAATCGAACTTGATTTGCTATGTTTGTGGTTTAAAAATAACCAAAAAGCACATAATAAATTATAATTTATTAAAATAATTCCTATTCTAATTAAGCGGATGTGGAAGAAAATGAATAATTGATAAGCTTTAAAAAGTAATTGCATATTATCGCTTTGAGGGGAAAACGCCATAACTCAAATGGTCCAAAAAGTTTAGCTTATGTTTGCTCTCTTCAATTCAACTACCTGGTAGCGCTCCTATACGTTTCGCGTTACGCACGACCGCAACGTAACCTTGTATGCAACATCCTTTCTTTCACTGTTGGTGTGGTTTTTAAGGACCCGCGACAGCATGAGGGAATAGGAAATGTGATTTCATTGTTGCACTGGGATTGTACATACATCTGAAATACTGGGATCGTGGCTCTCATTTATCGTTGCATGATCCATCTGGCTTTTGATGCAGAATATTTCGTGGACATCAAATAGCCACAGCTCTCGGGCAACATACGCTGCATAATTTCGTGAATCTCTAAACCAGCAATGCTTCACTCTCTTTCTGTCGCAATCCAGAGACCTACATGGATTTATTAACGCATGTCTCACATGAGATGCTACTGCAATCCAAGGTGCATGAACGCCGACACAAGAATAGAAAGCGAGCAATGTAAAAAGACAAATACTCGAATTCATAATTACCTGTCCACAACATTGCTTTCGAAACTCAAATTACATAGCCTAGCCCTGATCTGTGAATAGAAAGCCCGCACACAAAACACGCACACATACATAAATATGCATGTGTTTGGTATGTGCAGGATGTCTAATGCAATTGACATTTGAATTGAATACTTCAATTTGTGGTAATTTAAATGACTGCAGCTTTAAAATGTTGACTAGAAGCTGGGGATGAAAAGTTTTGAAAAATAATCGATTCTCGATTCTCGAATGGTATTTAAGCCTTACGATTCTTGGCGAGATTCCAGTTATACGATTCTAATCGATTCTTTATTTCAATCTATCTTTCACTTGGAAAATATATAAAACGGCCATCAATCATAGCTAATGTTATTAAATATAGCGAATCAATGAATATTATTATAAAAAGAGTTTTAATAATAAATTTTCTACAATAAATTTGTAGAAAAATTGCTTCATTTGTTATAAAATGTGTGATTGACAAATATTCACGGTACTGTTTGATAGGGAAAGTAAATAAATTTGAATCCCCTCTCTAAAATTTCTTATTTTCTTAAATTAATTTTTACCATCTCTGTGAATGTGCGCCAATTAGTCTTACTTAACCCTTCTGCAATGTTTGGGTAAAAAATACCAAATTTTCATGAAAAAGTTCTTTAATTACAGAGTTAAGTTTTAAATAAACTGCGATGTTGTCTATTCGTTAAAAGCATAATCAGCTATGGTTTTGCAAAAAATAAAAGGGTTTATTTATTTTACTTTGTTTTCTTGAAGGAAACATGGTTTTTCCATACACCCACCATATTGATCCAATGATTACCTAGTATTTAAGGGCATCTTTGAACCGGTAAGAATACTGTAACTGCCGATAAAGTGCCTGCATGTGATAAATAAAATATTCACTGAATTCATATTGAAGTATCGTTTTTTTTTTAAATTGACAAAAAATTTATAGGAAGTGGTAAATTCCAAACGCTAATAAAATAAAATATTACAAGAATTTAATCTTTTTTTTCTTAAAATTTACTCATTTCCATTATTAGGTTAACTTTTAGGCTAGTCATGCCATAAATTTCACAATTTCACAATTCTAACAACTAACGCGTATCTAAAGCTATATGAAAAATAAGAGAATCGAGTTCTCCGAATCGATTCTCTATCGAATCCGAAAATATACAATCGGTTCTCTAAAATCGGTTATTTCGAGAAAAGCTTCGATTTCAGGGTGGAATCGCAATCGTTTTTTCCATCCCCACTAGAAGCTAATGTAAAGTTAATTTTCTCGGCTGCAAGTGTGGGAAAAACTGACAAAATAGTTTTTGTTAATCCCATACATATGTACCTACTTATACACATACATACATACATCTAAGCCAATTGAAAATCCATATTTCAGTACAATTGGTAGCAGGTAATTGGTGAAGCATCTTCTGATGCCAAACCATCATACATATATATGTATGTACCATATCTTTTCGTATAGACGGAAATCTTTGTTTGTAATTAAAAAATTTAAGATTATTGTTAATTTCTTCATGATCCGATAACCACCTTTGCTTTAAAAAAAGGATTATAGAAATGGGTTATGCGGTAACATACATAAAAAAAAAACGAAAAAAATATTCCCACAAATTGATAACCGTTCTCTCTTTTGTCAAGTAATTAGTTAAGTAATTGTTATAAGGCCATAAAATAACAAGAAAAAAAAAAACAGATTATTGGCATATTCAATTTATACTTTTCAAGTGAATTTCGTTTTTTTTTTCGAAACATTTTTTTTTTGAATTTTCCTGTATTAGTTGCGTTCCTTTCTCACATTTTCTTTTTATTACTCTTTTGTGTTTCTCACTCACATCGACGTTTTATCTTTCGATTGAAATTAGCCATAAATTCGCGATTTTTGCAATTCCAGGTAAGAAAGTCGCATTTTTTTCAGTTAAACCTTACACACTTCGATTTCATAGGAAGAGTGGCTCGTATTTGGAAGTTTTTCCAAAGAAATTTGAGCACAGCAAAGAGTAAAATATCTTCAAAGGCCATATCTCTAGGTAACCAAATTAAGAAGCGGCAAACAATAGCCAACATCAAAAAAAAACATTTGCGGACAGTTCACAAAAATGAGAGGAAAATTTAACTTAAAGAGCTGGTTGAATTTTATACTCATAGCAAAACCCAAGAAACTTTGCCGAGCTTAATGCAGAGGAAATGTGAATATTGTTACTTAGGCGATCATACAATGATCTTGCAATTGCAATGATCAGCATTGATCCGGATCAACTCGGGAATTAACTGCAGTTGATCCGGTTTAAGTCCGAGTTAAATGCAACAAGTTCTAAGCTCACTCGTTTGCAAATTGTACAAATACACTTTCTTTACAATACTCGTAAATTAAAGTAAGCAGCAAGAGCATTAAATTATAGAGTTATGCAAACTGCGGTTGGTGTCTTCCCATTTTATCAAAACTCATACATATTTGTGTATGTATTTCAAACGCATCGTTCAATTATAAATTTATCATCCCAGTAATCCGTGTGCTCAGACATCTTATGCGTGCATTACTGCTTTGGTATTTGATATATTTGAGTAAGAAAATATTTAGACTTGTGACAATTTTATTTTTTTTTTTTTAATAAGAGAATGTAATAAGCGTAAGCATATGCCATGCTTACCATGCACACGTGTAGCAAATTCTGAGAACAATTTGCTTATATGTAGATATTCTTGGCGCCTCCTACGCACAACAATCAGGCAATACTTCATACCCACAGCAGCAACAGTATGTAGCTTAGAATTTAACAGTTTTTAAACATCCAATTGGTATACATATGGACTAGAGATGCCGCTTTTAAATCGATTAAATCGATTATGTCGAAGATCGATTAATCGAGCCCTACCGATTCGACCGGTGAGTCGATTCAAAAAATTCTGGAATCGATATTGGATTTTTCCAAAATTGATTCATACCTATCAGTGGTTTGCCCCACAAATTGTATAAAATTTTAAAGAAATTTCAATTTGAGGCTGGTACGAAAAAATAATGGGTCGGGACTATTACCAATATGGTAGCCTTTGAATAATCCTGGATATTGAAACCGAACCGTTATGGACAATGTATGCATGTTTTAAAAATTATAAACTTTACTTCCTGCATCGATTATTTTTATTTCGATTCTAATCGTTTTTTTTTTTAAATTTCGATCTGGCATCTCTAATGTGGACATATGTTTATAGGTATTTACATATTTGCATATGCAAATGCTCCACCATGGAGTACATGCAATCGAACGCTTCTTCTTATGAACTCCTTCCTCGCCTCAGCCGAACTGGTGTTATCGTTTTCATTTATTGAAAGTAATCGAATATTTCATATCAAATTTCAAAATGTGTCTATGTATGCACTTTGAAGTTATTGCTTTGTCATTGGGGGCAGGTATTTGTTTACGCAGACACTTAGATATGCGGTTACACACAAAAACAGCCATTAAAATCACACTAACCAATCGCACTAAAAGCATAAGCATAAACGAGCGATGTGTTGTACTAGAAGAACGTTATATGTAGGTATGTATGTGTGTAGGCCAAATATTTTTTTTAGCTAAATATTCAGGAATGGCTGCCAGCTTTGCTTTTGTGTGGCGTAAAAAATTCAGAACGATGTCTGTTCGTCTGTATTTTCATTGCAATTTTACTCTTTTCCACTTAGCAGCTACATTTAACTGGAAAATAAACACTGTTTCATAAAAGTATGGAACTAAAGTAAGGAATTGTTTACAAAAAAACAAAATGTAATTGGCGATCACTTTGTAAAATAAAGTAATTGTTGTTTAAATTCAAGCTTAGGCTACAGTTATTTGCAGAGAATTTCTTTACCAAATTCGGCAACCACTTACGTCCATAATCCATAAATAAGCTTACCAGCCTTGATTAAAATTAAATTAACGCCATTTTGGAATGGTTTATGTTAAACAAAGCAATTTTCGAAATTGGATTGGACAACACCACCACAAATGATGTGCGATAACACGAAATAAAATTAACCACAGTCACCACTGTAACAACGCATTATTTTAGAGCGCACGCAACGTACGTTGTTGGTAAGCATACAACCCAATATGCACAAAGCAAATATTTTTCCAATCTTTGAGAAATTCTTATTTCTACAGTGGATATACAACATTATTTCCAAGGTTAAATTAAAAGTTGAATCAAGTTTGAATTCAAACTGATATCCAAGCTTTTCTCAAGTGGAGAACTCCGATTATTTTGCATACAAAACTTGTGCCTTTTTGTTTCAGAATGGGTTGGTTCTCCATTTGAGGTACTTTTGAAACTCAACATAGAAAATTTGCACATAACCTCCAACTCAAATGTTTATTGGGAAGTGATTATGCGCACTAAACATAATCAATTCAAGACACGGAATCTAACAGCAAATGGTGCTGTTTCAAACTTTTAACAAAAGATTTAATGCAACGCCCATAGACGTTTCATAATGAAACAAAAGCTTGAATGGCGTTGCGGAACAAAGACCAAAGTTTTCACGTAAATTGCCATAACATTGGAAACATGAGTGTGGTGAGCAGCTGCCAAAATTTGAGTATGAGTGAGGGCACATGATCTACGTTACGGTTATAAAAGTATACTTTCAGGCGCATAACCGTCTAAGTAACTATACGACGTACTATATGCAAATTGGTAATTTTAAATACGATTTAGCATCGCTTCCTGTTGGTGTGTTGTTTGTGCGTGTATAGGATGCATGCGTTAGCTGTGAGTGTTAAGTAAGTTAGAGTTAATTTAAATTTCGGAAAACGATACAATAGGGGCAGTCATCTAAAAGCGTAAATGCCCAGTAACCGCGTAAACTTCGCAAATAAGCCATGTAAAATTAAATTTTTAATTTTCCATGTTCTACCTCATCCCATCAGATGAATTCGATTTTCATTAACACATGTATTTTTTTTTTCTTTGGAAGAACTACATTTTGCCGTTTTTCGACACTTTAAGAGTTTCATTTTCTCAAAAATTGGACGTTCTAGACATATTTTGTTAACGCGCTTCAAATCAGCATCAAAAATCCTATAAGATGAGGTCGACCCCGCTATTTTTTTTAGATAAAAATACAACCAAATTTTTTGAACTTTTGAAAAAAGCGGCAGTTGTTTTTTATATCTTAAATAGCCGTTGAAGTAAAAGTTGAATTTTAGCGAAAATTTATTTAATGCATGAACTACGTTATTATAAGAAATACTTTATAAGATAGCCAAGTAGCACTTCAATAAATATCTCACTTGTCTGGGTCTCCTCTTATACAAAATAGTATAACGGGAAAACTGGCTTGTCCGACTTATCCGAAGACTAGTGGGTAAACTGTTCAATAGGAGTAGTAATCAGGAGACAACCAACTATCAAGGTTGATAGCCACGATCATGAGACAAATGGGCCTTTCGTACAACTCTCGGAGCTATAACTGTAATCTTGAAGAAACTAGATAAAGAGTTTTATATTTTTTGCGAGTGCTCAGCATTAGCACGTACAACTTATGAGCCACCATGAGCAAATTCTTTACGCAAACTATTATTCAAACGTACCTTTACATTTTTATTCATTAACGTATTTAAGCAGATTCATTGACAAGTGCAAGCGGTTTGTAGATACCAACAACGACAGCAGAAAAAATAGCTATCGCTAATTTTGAACGACAAAACATTCAAAAAGAACAGCAGGCGCGCCTAATAACATGCAACGTCTACTTGCATGTCCCTTACACTGCCCAAAATAGGCTGACTACACATTTCATTTGTTACTTATTTATGTTGTATGCTTTTAGCTCCCACTGCCTTTCATATACTGCGGATAATATCTGATATTCCAGGTAAAACCATTTGTATTATCATTAGTCCACTTCTAGTTTTGCCTGGAAGCGCACAGCCAATTGCCAGCACTTTCAGAGGAATTTCACTTCATTACAGTGGTCTTTACGCTAATTTCCTGGAGCTTTGTCGTATTTGTAGGCTTTCGATTTTTGAATCTCGTAGTTATTGCATATATGGTTGTCGTTTGGTTTAGTTTGCTATTGACAACCAAATTTTCCACAAAATCGAAGGCACTGGCCATTCGGAGAAACTGTGAATGCTAGCAATTTCAGTGAACGTTAGCAGAATTTCCCTAACTTGTATGCTTGTAGAAAAAGTTTCCAAACACACATAGTACTTATGTATGTCTAAAACATCGATATTTACTTGGTCATGCGTTAAAAAGGGCAATTTGTGAAAGAGGATTGGTAAATGTGTGTACATACACATATATGTCGTGTTGGCGCATAAAAAAAAATAATTTTCTAATTCTCCTATCTTAAAGCTCAGATATTAATGCAAGAGGTGAGTCGCTTTTTGATTATATTCTAAGTGAGGACCTACGTATTTCTAATAGAGGAAACGAACCGACCTTTTTGACCGCGGCTAGACAAGAGGTCCTTGACCTTATCCTAGCCTCGTCTTCTGTAATATCCCGCGTTTCCGATTGAAGGGTTCTTAATGAGCACTCCTTTTCGGACCATAGGTATATTCAGTTTTTTTCTGGACGAAGATCCTTCTCCCGTGAACTACTGCAGAGGCGCCGATTGACTCTTTCAAGAATTTCATGTCCCGTGGACCGGATGGAATGACGAGAAAACTTTTCGTCTTGTAAAACAGCGAGGATTCGTGACCCTCTTATAACAGATTTAAATATTTTGATCGATATTTATCGATACATCATTGAGTACCATAATGAATATTTTTAGTGATTTCAGCATTGATATGTTTATCATATGGGCGGAGAATATTAATATTATATCAAAATGATTATTAAACCAAGGCTAAATGCTTATTAAACATAATCACAACTTGTTATTTCTATTTTGGAAAGCAGAAGCGCTATCTTTTTGTATGAAAGCTGCTTAAAAAGCTACTAAACAACTGAAAGCTGGAACTACTGTGTTGCCAAATCGGTTGAGGATACTGCTGAGCTAAAACCGGGCTTTTGTTATTGTCTTTATGGGTAGAATACAAACAATTTTTGGAGTAAAAATTATCTTTGTTTACTAAAAAAGTTTGGCCTTGAACTGGGTTTGACAGCAAAGATATTTCTATCGTACATATTATTCAATAAATTAATAACTCCCACTTTTCGATTTTAAGCCACTTTGACGTAGCTAAATTAAGTGCTCGCTATTAATTTTATAAGGTGCTATAAAATTTCAGGTATGTATTGATTTTCGGAATTCCCCAACAAAACAAACAGCCAACAGTGCCAGCAAAATAGTAAAACAAAACCAGTTCGGCAAAGCTTTGATATCTGATGGAGCGATTGGTTTACGCTTTTATAACAAATTAAGTTTATTTTGTCTAGTGCTGCTTTAGGGGGGGTTTGACCAGTTATAATTCGAAATTAAATTATGCATAAAATCTTGATGGTAAACAATGATAAGTTACCTTAGTGTGGAATGCGAAATGTTGGCGCCATCAACAGTGAACTGTAAAAGCAGAAAAAGAATGATTAGAAATTAAGCAGATTTAAGCGATTAGCTATCGAATAAATGGAGATTAGATAAATGCGAGAGATAATAAATTAAAATGGTCATATGTTGTTGTAAGGCTCAAAATAAACGCTACATTCCAATCTAAGGTATCGTTCATCGCCAGAGTGAGTATTTGCTATTAAAGTTGTGATTTTTTTTGATATATAAATTTTATTTAAAGGGCTACAGGTTAGCTGGTAGTATAGGGGCTCACATATAAATTTGTTTTGCTATATTGCCCAATATCTTACTCCATAATATAATTTTCTGAAACGCTAATTACAACCGCAACCACATGAAGTTGCTAGATGAAAGGCTATGTGATCAAAACAAAGCTCCGCTGGCAGTACGAGCATACAAATATTTAGATGTTTTAAGTCTTATCTTGGAAGGGCAGCGCATTTGCTGAGATGAATTCCTCCAATTCATCAACCTGCAATGCCAAAAGTATGTTTGGTGGATCTCCTTGACAGAGGCTTTATCTCTGCCATTTACTCCTTGGAAGGATGTGTTTGGAGATGCTACTTACTAAAGTACATACATACAATGTGCAGTAACTTTCCGCTCGCGATGAGCCCAAGTCATCAGTACATCATTGACGACGTCGATCACTATGAGCGTACGATTTTCAGTACAAGCCTTCATCAATGCTATTTTCCCTTGGATATGAGCATTTTAGAACAATATACATATCGTTTATAAAGTCAGGTATCAAATGCCAAAGCTATTTTCATTTCGTTTTACAAATTGTTTTATCTATTCCATATAAACGCCACACCTAAGTTTTCAAATCAGTGGTAGCTTTTTAACTTTATTTATGAGTGAACCGATCTGCCCTAATGTATGTACCATATAAATTATAAATGCATTTCTGATAAAGAAAATAGATAATTAAATTACCGAAGAGGTAAATGAGCCACAGGCAAATCCTTTCAAAGCTCTCCCACATTCTATTTATTAATGTCGCCAGCTGTCATAGGCACATATTTATTTATTTTAGTATCGTTTGATTTCTTTCTTAGTAAATATATGTACACTTATTCATAAACATATTAAAGCAGTAAGTCATTAATGAATTGTAATGACCCGTTAATAAGCTTAAGCGTTCATATGTAATTTTTCATATCATTAACCATAATCACCTCAATCGACACTTTTTCGTCAGAAATTGAAACTTTTTTCACCTATTCCTCTTTGTTTGATTATTATTTATCAATTAATTATTTTCTGTTTTATGTTGAACTACCTACTCATTTTGTGATGAACGCACGTTTTACGATTCAATTGATAAATACAATAAGCTGCATTTGATTAATATTCAATTAAAGATTGTGGAGCTGTGTGATGAAAAATGTGATAATTGTTTTTATGTGTCAGTGGCGTAACTTAAATTAATCAATTGGTTTGATGTGATGTTATCAAATGCGTTAAAGTTTATTATTTTTGAAAGTTATGCTTGTTAAATAATTTTCTTCGTATACAGAAAACAGAGGTAACTTACTGAAGAAATGGCCAGATAAGACGTCTGAAAAGCTGCTGGTTCAAATATCAGAGCTAAAATTTTAGTTTGGTCTAGAAGAGGGAATAAAAGCTTTGAAAGCTCATCAAAGGAAAAAAAATATAACCTAAGTGTTGTTATCAGGGACCCTAATCATTATAAGTAAAATAATTAGAATATACTAACAATAATTAGAATGTAGTTTTTTATTGCTCAATGGAAATAATTATTACTTGATTTTTGTTGTTTTTCGATCAGAGCCAGCATTCTTGATTTTAATACATATGTTTAAGTTGAACTTACTTTGTATGTAATTTGCAGCCAAGTAAGCTGTAAGCTTTAATGCTGTAGACTATAAATAAATGCTTAAACTAAATAAAAATGAAATATTTAGCGCAAGTTTTGTTATATCTTCATGCCAAAGCTTTAACTCTAAGAGTGCAGTAAAATTCTATTCTTATGTAGAAGCTTAGTTAAGAAGGTCAACTTGTCACTTGATATAATTTGTTACTGTCTCTCTGTGCCTTCTTGCTTACGAAAAGCATTTTCTAAGCCACTTAGTACAACAAATCGTTGGATGTCATGCAAAATATATTATATGACACAGTTGAGTGACAAGTCAAGTATTTCAGTGTGTTGCAGAATTTTTCCAGCACTTGCTTATACTGTTTCAGACTCTTGATGGCGCATGCTATGAGTAGTACTTCCTACGTAGGTACATATATATGTATGTATATATGTATAATTATGTTTCACGGTAGTATGCACACACTTATGACTGAAAAATAAACTATGGATTTATGTATGTACATTAGAGCGAAGTAATTTAATTTCGTGTGTGGCAATTCGAACTCTACGTTCGCGTCTAAGCAAAAATGGCGAACAAACTATATACCAAAAATTACATATGAGCCTACCAAGTTTTAAAAGAGAAATCAGTGAACGAAATTAGCTTTCCATTTAAAAAATTTTACGTTTTTTCATATTTAAAAAACTACTTCACAAAGCCGAAGAAAAAACTTCGGGTATTCGGCATTCTTTTGAAAATTGGCAGGGTCAAATGTAATTTTTGGTATATAGTTTCTTCGTCATTTTTGCTTAGAACTTATGTTAGCATTTCATTTTGCTATAGATATTTGTTGAAAAATTTTCTCCGAACAAATTACTCTGCCCTAATGTACATTTATGTATACTAGTGTTCGCCCAGCGGTTGAAATTCAACCGATAAAATTAAGGAT
>NW_023458561.1:62222774-62229891 GCF_013731165.1 Rhagoletis pomonella | reverse complement strand
TAACTAATGACCGCTCTCAAGTTACCGCTCGGTGCAGTTTACGACACTTGCCTGTCCCGCACCTCAGCTCGGCTGAGAAAGCGAGCTCTCAAGTTCATATTTGACGTAATCGCTAATCGCACCGCTATCGTCTGCGTTTTCTGCTTTCGCTAACCTGACCTAGCGCTCCTACATATACTTAATGCTTTCGCTTTCGTCTTAGCCGTCTAATTTGCATAGGTATGCCAACGCCGCGCAGTGCTTTCAATTGTTCTTTCCCCTATCATCTTTCCCTCATATTTTCGTTGTTTTGGTTGCTTTAGTTCTTGGCTAAAATAGCACTGGGAATTTCCAGGCGTCTAATTTGAGTTGCTTATTATTTTAATCAATTTGTCTTGATGCGTACAAAATACATAATTTTTGTTATAAACAAGTAGTAGATACGCTTGGTTGGCTAGCAGGTTCATTGGACCACATCTAACAGTTTTTATCGCATTCCGGAGCGGGTTAAAGAACAAAGCGTAAATAGTTCAGCCACACTTCCTGCCTCCTGTTAAAATTAAAAATTATATTCTGATAGCCACATGTAAACAATTTGCTAAAAATATACAATTGGCTACTTAATATACATACATACATACATATGTATGCAATTTGTTAACCCGAACTAATCACATCATTAACGTCGTTGAAGTGTTTTTAATGATCTGATTTACATGCTTTAATGTGGAAGTTTGCATAAATATTTTTTTGCTGGTGATGCCTATATTTCGTTTGCATAAAATACAATCTCATATCGTGATATCTGTTACGTGAGAACTTATAAATATTAAAAGGGCTACTCGCGATCATTATTTAATACTATTTGAAACGTTTTACATTAATGTCCAGAAGCAGAAAAAGATTATTCAAATAGTAAAAACATAAAAACTTGATTTTAAATTAATACTGACAGGAACACATACTAAAAAACGTAGTACATATGTACATATATATGGATATACATGATCATTAAGATGATCATGATCGTAAATTCTAGCGACTCCTGCTCTAATGAAAAAATATGCAATTTTCGTTAAGCTTGCGTTTTAAATTCGTGATTGTATATATGTGTGTGTGTGTGTGTTCAGTAGTGCAATCGAACCTGATTTGCTATGTTTGTGGTTTAAAAATAACCAAAAAGCACATAATAAATTATAATTTATTAAAATAATTCCTATTCTAATTAAGCGGATGTGGAAGAAAATGAATAATTGATAAGCTTTAAAAAGTAAGTGCATATTATCGCTTTGATGGAAAAACGCCATAACTCAAATGGTCCAAAAACGTTTAGCTTATGTTTGCTCTCTTCAATTCAAAAAAACGGTCTCCGTTCTTTTCTTAACTACTGGTAGCGCTCCTATACGTTTCGCGTTACGCACGACCGTAACGTAACCTTGTATGCAGCATCCGTTCTATCACTGTTGGTGTGGTTTTTAAGGACTCGCGGCAGCGTGTGGGAATAGGAAATGTGATTTCATTGTTGCACTTGGATTGTGCCTCTTATCTATCGTAACATGATCCATCTGGCTTTTGATGCAGAATATTTCGTGGACATCAAATAGCCACAGCTCTCGGGCAACAGATGCTGTAGAATTTAGTGAATCTCTAAACCTGCAATGCTTCACTCTCTTTCTGTTGCAATCCAGAGATCTACATGGATTTAATAACGCATGTCTCTCATGGGTTGCTACTGCAATCCAGGGTGCATGAACGCCGACACAAGAATAGAAAGCCAGCTATACCTCATGGAAATAAGTTTAGTTGTAAAAAGACAAATTCCGCCTCCCCATGAAATACGAGTACTATGAACAGGGCTAAGAAGCATCACACTAAAACATACGGGCTCCATAGAAATCTTGTTTATGAATACTCGAATTCATAATTACCTGTCCACAACATTGCTTTCGGAATTCAAATTACATAGCCTAGCCCTGTTGTGTGAATAGAAAGCCCGCACACAAAACACGCACACATACATACATAAATATGCATGTGTTTTTGGTATGTGCAGGATGTCGAATGCAATTGACATTGGAATTGAATACTTCAATTTGTGGTAATTTAAATGACTGCAGCTTTAAAATGTTGACTAGAAGCTGGGGATGAAAAGTTTTGAAAAATAATCGATTCTCGATTTTCGAATGGTATTTAAGCCTTACGATTCTTGGCGAGATTCGAGTTATTCGATTCTAATCGATTTTTTATTTCAATCTTTCTTTCACTTGAAAAATATTTAAAACGGCCATCAATCATAGCTAATAATGCTATTAAATATAACGAATCAATTAATATTATTGTAAAAAGAGTTTTAATAATAAATTTTCTACAATAAATTTGTAGAAAAATTGCTTCATTTGTTATAAAATGTGTGATTGACACATGTTCAGGGTACTGTTTGACAGCGAAAGTAAATAAATTGGAATCCCCCCCTTAAAATTGCTTCTTTTCATAAATTCATTTTTACCATCTCTATAAATATGCTCTAGTCTTACTTAACCCTTCTGCAATGGTTGGGGCAAAAATACCCAGTTTTCATGAAAAAGTTCTTTAATTACAAAGTTAGGCAATTTTAAATAAACTGCGGCGTTGTCTATTCGTTAAACGCATAATCAGCTATGGTTTTGCAAAAAATAAAAGGGTTTATTTATTTTACTTTCTTTTCTTGAAGGAAACATGGTTTTTCCATACACCCACAGGGTTTTTGGGTCATTTTGACCCAATTATTACCTAGTATTTAAGGGCATCTTTGAACCGGTAAGAATACAGTAACTGCCGATAAAGTGCCTGCATGTGATAAATAAAATATTCACTGAATTCATATTGAAATATCGGTTTTTTTTTTAAATTGACAAAAAATTTATAGGAAGTGGTAAATTCCAAACGCTAATAAAATAAAATATTAAATGAATTCAATATTTTTTTTCTTAATATTGACTCATTTCCATTATTAGGTTAACATTTAGGCTAGTCATGCCAGAAATTTTACAATTTCTAAATTCTCGGCTGCATGAGCCTGTGGGAAAAACTGACAAAGCAATTTTTGTTAATCACATACATATGTACGTACTCATACACATACATACATCTAAGCCAATTGAAAATACATATATCAGCATGATTCAAAAATACAAGGTTCGATAAACTGACAGTTGTCTCTCTCGCACCGCTCCCTTAGCAGTGGCACCGTGTTGCTTCTTTGCAAATTTACATGGAAACAGTGTAGCTTTGGTGTGAAATAACGTATAAGCTTTTGTGCAATATCTTTATTTGTATATGCATATGAAGCATATTTAACTGATGAAAACATAAGCATTGGATGTTTACATCAGTCTCATAGTAGTCTTATTTTAATTTTGAGTCATTTTGCAGTTTTTATACGGCTAAATAGCATATAAATTACGTAATTCACGTAGATATATCAATATTACGTTCAACATTTCGTTTAAAATGTCAGATTTCCTGCAAATATATTAGAATTTACGAAAGGAATTTCACTACTAATTGCCTACTTTGCGTACTTTTCTACTACCATTTTCGAAACAAGGGATTGCATTCTTGCCCTTTCTCTGTCCTCCGTAAATGCAACCTTTTGTAAGGGAGTGTCAAACCGCAGCTGTCAATAATTATCTAACCTTGTATTATTGAATCATGTATATCAGTACAATTGGTGAAGCATCTTCTGATGCCAAGCCATCATACATATATATGTATGTACTATATCTTTTCGTATAGACGGAAATCTTTGTTTGTAATTAAAAAATTTAAGATTATTGTTAATTTCTTCATGATCCGATAACACCTTTCCTTTAAAAAAATGATTATAGAAATGGGTTATGCAGTAACATACATACATAAAAAAAATCGAAAAAAATATTCCCACAAATTGATAACCTTTCTCCCTTTTGTCAAGTAATTAGTTAAGTAATTTTTATAAGGCCATAAAATAACAAGAAAAAAAACAGATTATTGGCATATTCAATTTATACTTTTCAAGTGAATTTCGTTTTTTTTTTCGAAACATTTTTTTTTTTTTAATTTTCCTGTATTAGTTGTGTTCCTTTCTCACATTTTGTTTTTATTACTCTTTTTTGTTTCTCACTCACATCGACGTTTTATCTTTCGATAGAAATTAGCCATAAATTCGCGATTTTTGCAATTCCAGGTAAGCAAGTCGCATTTTTTTCAGTTAAACCTTACACACTTCGATTTCATAGGAAGAGTGGCTCGTATTTGGAAGTTTTTCCAAAGAAATTTGAGCACAGCAAAGAGTAAAATCTCTTCAAAGGCCATATCTCTAGGTAACCAAATTAAGAAGCGGCAAACAATAGCCAACATCACAAAAAACATTTGCGGACAGTTCACAAAAATGAGAGGAAAATTTAACTTAAAGAGCTGGTTGAATTTTACACTTATAGCAAAACCCAATAAACACTGCCGAGCTTACTACAGAGGAAAAGTGAATATTGTTACTTAGACGGATCATACAATGATCTTGCAATTGCATTGATCAGCATTGATCCGGATCAACTCGGGAATTAACTGCAGTTGATCCGGATTAAGTCCGAGTTAAATGCAACAAGTTCTAAGCTCACTCGTTTGCAAATTGTACAAATACACTTTCTCTACAATACTTGTAAATTAAAGTAAGCAGCAAGAGCATTAAATTATGGAGTTATGCAAACTGCGGTTGGTGTCTTTCCATTTTATCAAAACTCATACATATTTGTGTATGTATTTCAAACGCATCGTTCAATTATAAATTTATCATCCCAGTAATCCGTGTGCTCAGACATCTTATGCGTGCATTACTGCTTTGGTATTTGATATATTTGAGTAAGAAAATATTTAGACTTGTGACAATTTTTTTTTTTTTTTTTTAATAAGAGAATGTAATAAGCGTAAGCATATGCCATGCTTAGCGTGCATACGCGTAGCAAATTCTGAGAACAATTTGCTTATATGTAGATATTCTTGGCGCGTCGTACGCACAACAATCAGGCAATACTTCATACCCACAGCAGCAACAGTATGTAGCTTAGAATTTAACAGTTTATAAACATTCAATTGGTATACATATGGACTAGAGATGCCGCTTTTAAATCGATTATGTCGAAGATCGATTAATCGAGCCCTACCGATTCGATCCGTGAATCGATTCAAAAAATTCTAGAATCGACATTCTATTTTTCCAAAAATTTATTCATACCTATCTATGGTTTGCCCCACAAATTGTATAAAATTTTAAAGAAATTTAAATTTGAGGCTCGTACAAAAAAATAATGGGTCGGGACTATTACCAATATGGTAGCCTTTGAATAATCCTGGATATTGAAACCGAACCGTTATGGACAATGTATGTATGTTTCAAAAATTTAAAATTATAAACCTTTTTTCCTGCATCGATTATTTTTATTTCGATTCAAATCGATTTTTTTTTTTAATTTCGATCTGGCATCTCTAATGTGGACATATGTATATATGTATGTATTTACACATTTGCATATGCAAATGCTCCACCATGGAGTACACGCAAACGAACGCTTCTTCTTATGGACTCCTTCCTCGCCTCAGCCGAACTGGTGTTATCGTTTTCATTTATTGAAATTAATCGAATATTTCATATCAAATTTCAAAAATGTGTCTATGTATGCACTTTGAAGTTATTGCTTTCTCATTGCGGCAGGTATTTGTTTACGCAGACACTTAGATATGCGGTTACACACAAAAACAGCCATTAAAATTACACTAAAAGCATAAACATACACGAGCGATATGTGTAGGCTAAGTAATTTTTTTAGCTAAATATTCAGGAATGGCTGCCAGCTTTGCTTTTGTGTGGCGTAAAAAATTCAGAACGATGTCTGTTCGTGTTGTGGTCTCACAAGCAGATATCAATATTTTCATTGCAATTTTACACTTTTCCACTTGGCACCTACATTTAACTGGAAAATAAACACTGTTTCATAAAAGTATGGAACTAAAGTAAGGAATTTTTGATCAAAAAACAAAATATAATTGGCGATCACTTTGTAAAATAAAGTAATTGTTGTTTAAATTCAAGCTTAGGCTACAGTTATTTGCAGAGAATTTCTTTACCAAATTCGGCAACCACTTACGTCCATAATCCATAAATAAGCTTACCGGCCTTGATTAAAATTTAATTAACGCCATTTTGGAATGGCATTATGTTAAACAAAGCAATTTTCGAAATTGGATTGGACAACACCACCACAAATGATGTGCGATAACACGAAATAAAATTAACCACAGTCACCACTGTAACAACGCATTATTTTTGAGCGCACGCAATTCACTACATACATATGTACATATGTATATACAAATGTACTTAGGTAAGCATACAACCCAATATGCACAATTTTCAAATATTTTTCCAATCTTTGAGAAATTCTTATTTCTACAGTGGATATACAACATTATTTCCAAGGTTAGACTAAAAGTTGAATCAAGTTTGAATTCAAACTGATATCCAAGCTTTTCTCAAGTGGAGAACTCCGATTATTTTGCATACAAAACTTGTGCCTTCTTGTTTGAGAATGGGTTCGTTCTCCATTTGAGGCACTTTTGAAACTCAACATAGAAAATTTCCACATAACCTCCAACTCAAATGTGTATTGGGAAGTGATTATGCGCTGTAAACATAATGAATTCAAGACACGGAATCTAACAGCAAATGGTGCTGTTTCAAACTTTTAACAAAAGATTTAATGCAACGCCCATAGACGTTTCATAATGAAACAAAAGCTTGAATGGCGTTGCGGAACAAAGACCAAAGTTTTCACGTAAATTGCCATAACATTGGAAACATGAGTGTGGTGAGCAGCTGCAAAAAATTTGAGTTTGAGAAAGGGCACATGATATACGTTACGATTATAAAAGTATATTTTCAGGCGCATAACCGTCTAAGTAACTATACGGCGTACTATATGCAAATTGGTAATTTTAAATACGATTTAGCATCGCTTCCTGTGTGGTGTGTTGTTTGTGCGTGTATAGGATGCATGCGTTAGCTGTGAGTGTTAAGTACTTGGGTCGTTCTTAAAAAACATGACCATTCTGAATTTTGTAATTTTTA
>NW_023458561.1:62205218-62222674 GCF_013731165.1 Rhagoletis pomonella | reverse complement strand
GATGTACAAAGTACATGGTTTATGTTAGACAATGAGCTTACTTAAAAAAAAAATAATATTTAAAATTGATTTGAAAAAATCAAAAATCCATACTATATTATTTTGTCGCCGTATGTATGTGTGTATATATAATGACCGTAGCGGTTGTTTAATGCCAATTTTACATACATTTATATATAGGTTTTAGCTTGGCTATTAAAATTAAAAAATAATTGGTTTCATCTCATAGTGTAGTATAATAAAACATATATTTATACCATCCTCAGTTACTAATTAAATGCATTGAGTAATAATATTTATTTATTATTAGAATTAGAGAGAACCATCGATAGTATAGATAGTTTTTTGAATACATCGAAAGTCGTCGAAAGTGCAATTATCGATAGTTTTCCAGCTCTAGCATGATGTAGACTATAAACTATGTATGCACTTACCGGGCTTTGTTTTTTAACTTTCGTTAGTTTTTAAGATTTCTAGGAATTTTATTACGATTCTTCAAAATTCCTCAGAATCTTTATGTTTTTTTTATCCAGATTTTTGTGGCCTTAGGGCGACTTTTGTTAATTTTTTTCGGGATATTCCTTAAATTTTCGGTTTTTTTTGGGGAGATTGACAAAACATTATCTTTTTAATATAAACAGTGTACCCAGATATGGTTCATGGCTTGAGGATTATAGTTTTTTTTTTTAATTTTGCAAGAAAATTTGAGATTTTCGCGATTTTTATTTGGATCTTTCGAGATTTGGGCTTCTGCGGGAGGGTTTTCTTACGTTTCGGGCACTGTTCATAATTTTTTGGTATACACTGGATTTCTGCACCAAGATCAATTATAAGGACTGCCGATATTCGATAATTGCACTGCACCCCAACTGTGAAATTCGGCTATACGTCTGAATAGTTTTTCCCGCAAAGTTTTTATTCCTTCCTTCCTGTTCGCCCCACACTTTTCACCCCGATTACTTAGTCAAAAAAAATAAAAGCCAAACATTATACATTGATGGGTTAACCAGCTGGGTCATTAATTAAAACATCATAAGAACAACTACGTAATACCTTTTTGTCATTATCCGCATAAATACAAGCGGAAAACAAAGGAAAATCGAGCCAATATAATTGCAACAATGCAAATAAAATAGTCTGACAGCCGGCAGCATAATCATCATACGCTCCGCTGACCTCCCAGTTGCTGTCGCAAAGTTTTTATTGCTAGTGCAATAATTTTTGATCGTAAAAAGCGCACTAATGCATGTTGATATAAATATATATGTATATGTACAATTCATACATATGTGTATATGTACATTAGACCGCGTACAACCTTACAAGCAATCAAAACTTTGCAACAAAAAACGGCATCCTCGAGTCAAACACATCAATAGGGCTATTCAGGATCTTTTGCAAATGATCGTGCATTTGCTTATTTCGCTGCATTTGTAGATTTATAACAATATAAAATGCAAACGGTTGCCATAGTAACAAGCATAGAATTTGCAAATGCAATTCCAAGACCATTTGCACAATACTCCGAATATGTGACGAAAAATGTATGGGTCACACGTTCGGCAAAAAAAAAATCGAAATTCTTGTCGTCCAATTTTTTTTCTGATATGGTCTAATGTACATACATACATACTTATACATATGTATGTAGCGCTTCTCATTTCCCTTGCGTTCTACGGACATAAAAAATTAACAGCAAATGTCTGCGAGTCATGCTTCTTTTTCCTACAATGGCTGCTGCTGACAGTCGACTGATGGCAATTCATTCGTTGAATAGCAAATGACAGCTTGATTACAGAAGACAGCGTTTGTGTGACAGTTTTCTTTTCACAAGGAATTCACAGCTAAAACTTATTGTTTCAAAGCAGGTGTAAAATGGGGTTAACCATGGAAATGATGAATATTTAAATTGGGGTGATCCAAAAAGACTAACCTAACGATTTTATGGCCTTAAACGAAACTTTTTACTGCGAAGAAAATTCTCGGAAAAATTTATTTCCAAATAAATAACATATAAATAACATGTAAAAAAAATTTGTTTTCATTAGAAATGTTGTAGATAACTATTGAACCGTTTGAGATAACACATTTTTCTGCGCATATTCGGGTATTAAATTATCCAAAATATTACTTTAAAGTTTATTGTCTAGACTTAAAAGTGTACATACTTGCGGGCTATGAAAATCGAAAAAAGCAGCAATATGCAGTTTTAGCCCTTTATGATTGGAAATATTAATGCTAAATGAAAAAAACTTTTAGGATTGGAATAAACATTTTACCAAATGGGAGAATTTTCTTCTCAGTAAATAGGTCTTTTTAAGGCCATAAATTTGTTAGGTTAGTTATTTTCGACCACCCTAAGGTTTATGTATGTATGTATGTGATTTCCAGCTTTTTGGAAGATTTAGGAAAAAAAACTATTTTCATTCAAACAACTTAATATTTATATAAGAAAAAGAACACTTCCATTACAGCAATGATTATATTTTTGTCAGTGTCAATTTTAGAGTGTAAATCGCACCAAATTCTTAAAAGTCAATTCTTTAAAGTTAATCAATCTTCATCACTGGTGTTAATCGCGTCGATATTGCTCACTTTTTGGCAGAAATATGAAATTCCTTACAAAAGATGAGCTTAAATCAAAAGTCTAATTTTCTTTTACAAAATAACCCAAAAATACGAAAAGCAATTAAAATAATCGAATCGCGAATAGAACACTGTCTAAATGACATTAAACAGGTTTTACGTGCAAAGTATTGTTAAGGTATTAAAACGCACAAAACAATGGATAACAGAACAAGAAGCGAAAAAAGGACTTTATTAATTTCCAAAATGTGATGACATTTTAGGCGCGCATACATACATAACAACACTTTTCACCCTAATCAATGCAGCTCAAGGCTATTATGTACATATAACAAGACGCAAGGCAATGTCACTGAGACATTGACAATGCTCTTGATTTTTTTCTATTTTGTTGTTGTTGTTGCTGTTAGATAATATCAATCGATGCTGGCAGGGTCAAAGCTGTTATCAATGACGAAGAAGATTAAGATTACTGTTCACAGCAAAATAAAGTGTGTTAGAGCAGTGCGTGAGCCTGATGCAGCCGTTTATAAGATTTCCGTTTCCACTTTTAATTACAACTTCTGTCGCTCCTCATGCGTCATCAGCACACCACTTTCCACGAATTCATGTAAAAACCGGCTTGCCTCAATGTTTATAGGGTTTTTTATTTCCAATGTCTTGCTTTTCTACTGCAGGTTCGTTCACCGGATTGCCATGCCAACTAAACAAAGTCAGGCCGACCTTATGCAGCAGCCATATTTAAATGATGCGGTTAAGAGTATTTTTCCATCTTCCACTTTGATTGATTTTCATTCTACGAATGTACATACGTACTATACGTACATATTAGAGGGCTGCATGAATTCATTCGTACTTCTAGCCAAACAGAGTACAGTAGATTTGAATATTTTACTTCACATACAAAACACTCAGCGTTTGGAATTTTGTAAGTTATGAATATACATTTTGTTTTATATTTTCTACCTTCAAATGGAAGAATGTGAATGAATGAATGGAAAACATTCAAATCATTCAAACTCATTTCAGTTAAAGGTTTTTTTCTACAAACAAGTTTTTTCGTATGTAATAGGAGCGCAGCAATACATACATACATACATTGTTTGTTTGTACATATGTTCATAGAAAAAATATTTTTGGATGTTCATACAAAAAATTGTCATTTATTTCAATTCAATTTATTTTCACTTTGTTTGAATATTGTGTTGTCGACACAAATATCAGAACAGCTATTCACTCAAATTAAAAAAAAAATTTCAAGCCAAAATCATTCATTCGTTTTGTATATGAATAATTCAAAAGCCGTTTTGAATGCATTCATGCAGCCCTCTAGTACATATGTATGTACATATGTATGCATGCAAGTGTATCCGTTGCACGTTAGTCTGCATATCTTGAAAGAACGTTCAGATTTCTTGATCTAACCAATCAAGCGCTGGAATCGAATACATTTGTTTGTAGTGTTTTTATGGGGAATTCACAATCTGGCAATTATGGAAGAAATCAACAAACTACATGAAGGAGATTTGAATGCTATAAATGTTAGTTTCAATTTAAAAGAAATTTAAGATTTGTAATTATCAGAGAAAAATTCCGATGTTTATACTTATGTAAGTACATCTTTACAGCGCAATTCTGTTTAAAACTTAGAATCCAGCTCTTAACAAAACGGTCTAGAAAAAAATTGCCTTTATATCGTGTGTCTGACCAAGGAATTTCGACATCTGATATTTCACAGTCTGTTGTTTTTCTTCTAATTTTAAGATTTTATTGTTTTAAAAAGTAAAATATTTTTATATTTTCCTTAAATTTTTAGAAGCGTATTTTAGTTTTTTCTTTTATCTTATTTGACAGTTTTTCTTTTTAGTTTAAATTTCACTATACTTTTAGACTTTATTGCTTTAGGAAAAATAATACTTTTCTTAATTTCATTGAATTTTAGAAACTTTTTTTTTAATTTTTTCCGTTAAAAAATTTATTTTATTTTTAGATTTTGCATAAAAAGAAAAACATTTTTAAATTAAATTTTCTCTCTTTTAGATTTATTTGTAAAATATATTTTTAAATGTTTGTGCTTTGTAATTTTGTTTAATTTTAATTATTATTTTTTTTCTACAAAAATTCTTTTGATCCTATAACAGAAATCGTATAAAACCAAGTTTGAAATAAAAAATCAACAAAGTTTCACACAAAATTTCTAACCTTTTATGCAGGGTATGCAATTTTATAGTTCGGTTAGCAAAAAACATTGCAAAAACAACAACAGTAATTTTTAGCCACTACAAACTTGCACTGTATTGTACCATAATTCAATGGGAAGTAAGACTAAATACCTACTCAAGAATTTTCTAAAAGTTCTGAATAAAAAATCTATAATTTTTTTATAAATTTTTGTACAAAGTTTAAAATATGGTTTTTGTTAACGAATGCGCTCTATTTTCATAAAAAAAAATAACTCAAAATTTATAAATAAAAATAATCAATAGATAATTTGGTCTTTTGAAATTTTTGTGCGAACGATCTCGCAAATTTAATTTCATAAGAAATTCGTCTTTCCTTTGGTATATAGAAACAAGTGCAAAAATCCGCAAAAAAGATCAAAAACTAATGTAATATTTTAACTCGAAATTTTGATGCACATTTTTTGAAGTTTTCTAAATTTTGTATAAAGTTTGATATGTATACAAAAGCTCGAAAGAGTTTTGCCCGCGGGCTGGCCGGTCCCCACCACTGGTTTAGAGGTTATGAATTTTTGAATTACTCAAGAAAACTAAAATTTTCAAAACCTGATTTTTTCAGTTTTTTATAGAAGGTAAAGGTAACAGAATCTATGAAAGACGGTATAATCAATTGTATTTTTAATAGTAATTATAATTACAGCTATAATTATTGTAATCGTTATCATAAAAGTAATAGTAATTATAGTGGTAATTGTTATCGTAATTGTAATCGTAATGGAAATTTAAATTTTTATTGTAATTAAAATTATATTTGTAATTGCAATTGTTGTATTCGTGCTCCTAATCGCCATTGTAATCGTGGTCGTAATTATGAGAGTAACTTTAGCTGTAATTATATTGGTAATTGTATTGTAATTGAAATCGCAATCGTAGCAGTAATACTGCTACACAAATATTTTTTATTACACCAAAAAATAGTGAACAACATTATTTTTGAATTGGCGAGGACATACAAGTCTCCTCATCCCCATAATCCGATTTTAGAAAAAAATGCTTCGTTTGTTAAAGCTTAAATGAAGTTCTTGCAGCATCACTTCTTTGTTAGGCACACTTTGATTGATGGTCAAAAGTTTGGTACTTGACAAAAAAAAAAGAACAAATTGTGTGCATAGCACTGAGTGCATCACTTCTTTGGCAATCCATTACCAAACAAAAGCGCAAATGGATGAAATTTCGAGAGAGAATATGAGTAAACATAAGTAGTACATATGAGACACGAGCTATACTTTGTTGGCTGTTAAAAACATATATCTACTTAAATACACACTTATCGACGTTGAAAGTACAAAACCGCGTAACTAATATTTTTTGCCAAAAATTGGATTTGCTCACACAAGCTCTTGGCTCAAGCCTTATCCATTCGTCCTGAAATATACAAGCCAAAAATGCGATTGCTTTATAAAAAGGGAACCATTTTGAAATGTGAGTGTTTTTACGCTCTAGAAAATAATCTATGCAACCTCACATACGCGGCTTTGCATTTTGTTTGATACGCGGTTTTGTACTTTAAACGACGATATGTATGTATGTATGTATGTAAGTGAGCAAAGTGAAATCCTATACCTCCTAACAAGCGCACATGGTGCTCTTGCTTCCATAATCTTTAATGCACAGGTGTAAAGATTGAATATACATACCAAACGTGCGTGTGCACACAAGCTTACAGCTGTCTTTGCATACATATGTACTTGTACTTAACATGCAAGGCGGGAATTTAATGCTTTTATTGGTATGCTGGCAAAGTGTGACAAAGCTGCGCGCAGCATGCTGCAGTGGTGTCAGCAATGTGGATGGAATTCCAATTGGTTGCAACAGGATACTGGCACTATGCGCATATGTATGTATGTAGGTATGTATGTACTGCTGCAATCATGGCAAGTTTGACACGCCTGAACACGCAAGCTAAATTAAATGTGGCTATACAACAATGTGCTTGCATTATAAGTAAATGTATATATATGTATTGGTATATGTAGTATATGTATGAAATGCAGATATGCATAGCATAGTAGCATAGTCTGATTATGGCAACTTAACATAACTTACAGGCTGTCACTTAAAAATTCTCTTAAATGGCTGTTGCTTATAATTGAACAGCTGAAACTTAACGTAACTTAGTGCCACGTCGAAATCTGTTTCATTTCGATTTTCCAAAGTTCTAAGTACCGTTAAGTTAAGTTAAGCTGCCATAATCAGACCATTACGAAAGTGCATATGTGTGCAACTTTCAAAGTCAATATGCCAAGCTTCGCACTGCCACGTTTCTCCCCCGACACAGTCATCAATTGCACGCGCATTTATGTGCCTCACAATATACAAACTACGAGTAGATCCTGTGCACCCGTTGTCTATTGATTGCATCTATTTCATCAAGATTCAACTCAGCATTGTGTTTTGCTGGCGATGAAAAAAAAAAATGGGGAGAAAAATCACTGAAATTCTGAACTAGTACTAGTAAGTACAAACAGTGTTGGCAATATTTTGCATACTAAATTGCTTGGTAAACTTGATAAACTTTAGCTTGCCACCGCCAGCATACTTAAGCGGCAAGGATAACTGCTCTAAGCGCAAACGATCAGGGGCGACACACACAGCAGCAGAGCGGCGGCAGCAGCAGCAGGCAGCGGAAGTGCAAACAGTAGCTACAATGGCTAAAGCTCACACCAGCCACACCCACACCACACCCACACCACGCCACGCCACTATAAAATGTAATCCCATTTGTTATGCACTACTTTCCTTCACATGCGTTTATTGACAATGCAAATATGCACTTTGGTATGTATGTATGCATGTGTGTGTGTGTGTGTGTGCATGTACGCATATGCGTTTGTAAGCTATTAAGAACCAGCTCATCGAAACGATTGTTCTATGTTAATCCAAAATCAACTACACACAAAGCTAAGTAGTGTTTACCGCGCACGGAAAATCCCGTTCATCCATTTATGTATGTAAGTATGTGTGCAATGCATGTGAACGCTCGATGAGAAGGAATGCTTGTGTGGTTAATATTTAGCATTCAGTGTTGTGGCTTTAAGCTTGGGGCTAACTATGTAGACTCATGTATGTATGTATATATATAGTCTGCAGTCTATTTGCAGGAGTTCTTAAAATGCTTGTGCAGCCTTGATACAAATTAAGTTTGATAAGTCAGTGGATTTGTGTATAAAATATATTTTTTTTATGAAAAAGTGTTTAATTTATCAATATATATGTATGTGCAATGGTCACATTGGTCCTTAGTTACCTAATAAGGAACTCCACCAAATAATAAACTGTAGTTGTAAGTATTACATGGATCTCTTCATAAGCAGCGGAGAGGTGCTTGGATTATTTATTAATTTTTGCTTTTTTTATTCTCGTTTGCTTGTTCTTCTACTAGCAATTACCCCCTTCGAATTGTAAGCTCCTTTTTCCAATAAGCCTAAACTGTGGTTAAGGCTTGGTGGAAATGAAATATAAGTTAGATACAGTTAAATTTTACCCCTTGTTAGTTATTTTACAAGCGTGCGTGCGGGAATATTCGTATTTGTAATCGAATTAACTACATTGTTACCGTATTTTACTTTACTATATATATATGTCTTTATACTTGTATATACATACTGAACGAATGTACGTAGGTCAATGCCATTCAAAAGAAATGTCAAAATGTCCATAAAATTGACCACCAGTCAAGCAGTCAAGCGAGTAATCGCATGGCGTGCAACATTTTTGGTGCATGGCCAACCAGCCACCAGCAGTCACGAACTGACTTATCCGCTTATGCACATACATATGTAGAAAGGACGAAAAAAATATATAAACTGAAAACAGAGTAAAAAAATAAGAAACAGAAAAATTACAGAAAAAATTCATACATATGAACTTGAATACAAATCTCAGAGGCCATTGAATCAAACAAAAATTATATGTATGTATGTATGTACAACAATAAAATAAACGGCGTATTATTATCCATTAACCAACTTATCGGCAACATGTGCGACTTGCTTACGCCGACAAAACGTGTATTTGGTCTAATCTTCCAACGCTTTTTTTTTTTTTTTTCGGCGGACATGAAATCGATAGTCAGAAGATGGGCAAAAAGTTTTTTCCCATTTATTTCTTGCTTTTATTTGACTTTTTTTCATTTCGTTGCCAACTTGAACTTTGACGTTCTCATTTTCCTACTCTTTGTTCGAATATTGCTTTTTGTTTTCAGTTCGACTTTTTTGACTTATTCGATAGCTGCTTGATAGCTGAGATTAGCTGTATCATTGCCATGAGCTCCAAAGCAGAGTTGCGTTGTTGTAACGTAATTAAGCATATAGCCAATAATCACTTCCAATTTATGTACTTTGTTTAGATGTTATTATCATCATTTACACATTTCATTTCACATAATTGTACATACATACTTATGTATGTATAAGCACATCTGTAGTTAAGCTATGTAAATAAGTAAGCGTTTGACGAGCGTTAGTATTATTATTGAGATGGCGTGGCTGTGAAAATACAATGATTGCTCTGGCTTTGGCGGATTGGGCGCATGAGTGATCCTTCAACTCGGCACCCATGGGTAGATATAACGAATGAAAAAGCGCCCACGAACAAAATGGTAAAACCAATTGAAGAAGGGCCTCTTTGCATTCGGAATGAACAACTGGCGCAACGTTGCAAAGGAGAGGTGTAGATGGCAACGTTTTTTTTTTTGGGTCCTGGCCAAAACCAATGAACGGTTTTAGAGCCAAATAATAAAAAGAGAATGCAACCGAGGCGTTAAGCCGCCACGACCCTTTTCTTTATCGAATATTAACTAAAGTGATTAGCGGAGACTTTATTAAGACATTTGAGTGTCATAAGATCATTACTTCACGATCCCTTTGTCGAGTTAACAGATACAACAACTTCTACACAAATTATTCTTCAGGTTCCAGTTTTTGAACATAACTCTAGCAGAGCTACAATAACTACATATTTACGAGGTATCGAAAGTTTGTTATATGAATTGAAATCTACAGTCGCAATTGGCTTTGAGGCCAGCAAAAAATATCGTTTTGAGCAATGAGAGACTACGAAGGTTAGTGGACAGTAGAAAAGTGGATATTTATGCACTTCAAGTGAGTAACTAATGACATCCATTGTCATTATCCTTAAATGTTATTTCTATTCAACGCCTTTTTTTCGCTACGCTTTTTATTTCGCGGCAATTTTCACATTTCTGGGTCTTATCCACGACTCAATACTAAAGTAACAAAGAGAGAAATAAATCAATAGCGGTAGCCAACCTTGGACTGGGACATTGTTGTAAAATTTTTGCTGAAAGTGCATTCATATGCACAACTTCAAGTGTATGAAATTACATACGTAAGTACATATGTACACATATGAACTCCGAAGAAAGTAGTTTGTCATGTCATTACATTTAGTCGCGACATGGCAAACAATTGTTAACACGCTGTTGCATGCCGTTGCAGGGGAGATACATATACATATGTATATGCAGTGAGTTATCGTTGCTGAAAGGCATGCCTTATGCCTTATGGCATGAGTGAGATGAGAAGTAGCCTCAGATGTCTAAATATTTCTGCACAAACATATTTCAACGCAGTGCAAGTCATAAAGTTCAAAATGAAAAAGTTATTGACATATGTACATATATACGTACATATGTGCAGATAATTTTCAAGAAAATGGAAATTCACTGTTCACTTGTTTGGAATGGGGAAAAAGAAGAAGATAAAACTGTAAATGTTGTATTTCAAATTGCAGTGACATTATTGGACAACGAAATGTTTCCGGTTGACAATAAATTGTCCTCAAACAACTTTCGACAGGAAAGTTTGCAATGGAATGTGTTTAGAGAAGTGTTTTTAATTTGATGAACATTCTGACACGTGTTTTCCTTAAAATTTGCACAATTGTAATAATGAGGGCTCGGAACCCCATGCAAATACAGACATGTTTTTATTGGACATCTTCAGATGGAAATGGTTAAGTTGTTCTAACAAATCATGGAATTTGCTTTAAAATGGCATTCAAACGTTAATGCATATTTTTGCATATTTTACTTATTTTAAAGTTATTACACTTATCGATTCTTAGGGATCTAGAACAAGAGCAACTACTCCGAGGCACAATTTCACCCGGAACTTGATGAAGAAGGAATCGCAAACCGAAGATAGAAAACATCCTTCACCCCGAAAATATCACTATGAAAAACTAAAAAGCACTCGTTTTCCTTACTAGGCATGATTCAAAAATTATTACAATAATGGAACTAAACAATTCCTTTAGATTTTGCGACGCTAAACCTGAATTTGTAGTCAGAATTCAAAAGTTGGTCGCTTTTCTATCTAGCTTATTCAAAATATATCTCCAAAAAGTAGCGTGCCCAGATGTTGCAACCTCCGTAACCGTAAGACCGTAAACCGTAACCGTAACCGTAAACCGTAAGAGAAGATGAAGAGCTACATGTTTCTTTTCACAGATTTGCAGTCCGCTAGAGCACCGATGGTCTGTGAGGTAGTCCGCCTTCTTACAGAATGTAAACTTCAAACCCTTTTGCGGTCGTACCCAAGCCAAGTTCATGAAGAGTTCAGAATAGTTCTGCTTTGTATTCACCTTTTATTTGTTAGTGCATTGAAATTATTTTAAGAGCACCTTGCAAATAGTCAAAGATATACCAATAACGCCTTTCCTAGAAGAATCTGCGTTATAAGAAATTGCCGTGCAGTTACACGCCACCGCCATGTGACCGTGAAGCCGAAGCAAAATGAAGGTAACAAGTAAAAAGATAAACGGAAATAAGGTAAATTGACACCATTTCGCATGCTGGTGCGAAATAAAGTCAATTGACATTATTACCACTTGAAAAGCGAAATAAAATCCATTGTCGGACATTTACGGCAATTTTTCTCACTTGACAATTGTTAGTAACAACTCGACCCCAGCGCCACCCAGCGGCTCTTTTTTGCAATAGTATTGCCCTTACCAATACATATCTCGAATATAAACCAAATCGGATCAGAAATAAGTAATTTAACAATAACTCCATTCCAGCGCCACACGGCGGACCGGACTGTGAATCTAAACTATAAAGAGACCAGCCCACAAAACAATTTCGTTAAAATTAGTTCATCACAAACTCACGTGTATAAGGATTATATATACATACAATCATGGATGTATAAATATAAATATGTGGTCTCCATTGGAAATATAATTTGTGACATGATTATCACGACATCGGCATTTTCCTGTGGAGACAGGGCCTGATATATGCAATGTGAAAAATTCGGTTTGTATGGGTGGCGCCACGCCACCTTCACTTAGCGGTATGAAATATACTTTGCGACCTATTTTCATACCTGCCAAATATACACAAAAAATTTCATACAAATCTGTCAAGCCGTTTCGGAGGAGTTCGACCACAAACACCGTGACACGAGATTTTTATATATTGGATGTAGATACATATATATATGTATGTACATCGACCGCCCCGTATTTATTGTATGCCGCTGTTTTAAGTGAAAATAAAATTCATTCATTATTAACATACTGAAAAAAAAAACAAATACAATTAGCAAAAGAAAAGCAAAATTTTTTTATAAATTTCGCAACTTCAATAATTTATTTAAAAAATAGATGTCGACGAAAAAATTGGTTAACAACGTTATCGTATTAATTTCACATTAATTAAAAATATTCATCAATTTGGTGCGACCAATTACCTACATACATACATATTTATACGACAGATACAAATCGCATATTTATAAGCGAATTCACATAAAAAATTCAATTTACCTTACTAATTAAACTTAATTAATACGCAACATTTTCAAAAAGGCTGACTTCTTGTTTTACAACTAAATATTTTTTGTTCGTTGATGTAAATGATCCCACAGCCACAATGAGATACGATTTCAATGATTGCATAATTACATGGATTTAAATATGGGCATTTCCCCAAAAAACAAGCAACGAAAAAAGAAAATTTTAAAAATACATATTTCGTCTTTTATATACATATAAATGTTACACTAAATAATCGGTTACCGTTACATGCAATAAATTAACGATTTGTTTAGGTCGCTGATGCCGAATATATTCCTAGGTTTTGTTCAAAGTGACAATTTTTTGCGAATCAAAATTTATTTATGTAATGAAAAGTTGTAAAAATTCGATGCATCAAAAGTTTTTCGTGCGAAAAATTTGCTTGATAGGGGCTGATGTCTACCCCTCGAAGCTGTGTGCTGTGTGTGTGTGTGTGCAATTGCTTTTTCTTAAAATTCCATACCTTTCACTTAAATTTTTTTGAACAAATCTATGAAAAGGTCTGAAATTTTTAGAAAAAGCATTTGCTTAGATTTTGTGTATATCTACGGTCCAATGTGTAAAATGTGTAAAACCATACTTGATTGTGTGCGTATGTAAATATGTATGCACATATTGTACACTGCAAAAAATTCGATCAATCCAGGATGATCCCGGCAGCAATCGCAAAGGAAATATGTGACTAATACCACTTTCGGTCTCTTTATATCACTAGGGGTCAGTTATTCACTTTGCGCGATTGTGTTGAGGCAGATTTAAAAGTTCGTTTCCTTAACTAGTACGCTAAGTAAATAAGAAATTTTTTATATAGATTATAACATTTCCTTCTAACGGGTGATTTTTTAAGAGCTTGATACCTTTTTTTGTAAGTGTACATACGCACCCCAAGCATGTAGACCCTGCAGAAAAAAAAACTATCAATTGGTAAAAAATAACCTACTTGTAGTTAGCTTTTTTGCGGGATTTCTATAAAATATATAGCTTGTGGTTAGCTACAAAAAACTAACTTGAAACAAGTGGACAAGTAGTGCAGGAGTAAAGCTCGAAATTGTTTTCTTTAAACGCGTTTCTAGTTATTTCATCCTCTTTCCTGCGTAACAAGCTTATCTTACTCGCGAGCATACTGTGTGCTCAATTCTGCATTGTATGGAGTGAAGTCTTCACTTTTGTTTCAGGATGTCTTATAAAGAGACTAATTGTTCCACTGTATACCCTTTTAAAAAGTAAAAATTAAAATTTGCGCCAGCTGAGATTCAAACCGCCGATCTCAAGTTTGCTAAACCTATACTCTGCCTACATGCCAACGCAGTCGGAGACTAATTAATCTCTAATTATTCCCGCAAAGGATGAGTCGAGACTAATTGATCTCCAATACTACCCAAATGAGACTAGTTGCAATAAATTAATGACTAATTGTATGCCATTTCGGCTAGTCGCGAAATAGTCTCTTAAGGGATTAGTCGCATAATTTTTGCGGGGTAAATCCAAGCATGCACACATATTGGCTATTGACTCAATAATAACATGTTGGCTGTTCGGTTTTGTGGTCAGATGCTCTGGAGACTTAACTGTTCATTTGCATTTGTGTGAATTTGTGTATTTATTTATGGAAATATTATCAGAAGTCTGCTGTGGTTATTACACTCAATTGTGCGTAATCTGTTGTTTTTTGCTTTGTTCTGCATGAGTGCTGTTAATGTAAATAATTTTTATTTATGTTTATTATGAGAAAATTCTTGGTTTTCGGAAATTATATTTTAATTATATTTTAATAACATCCTTTCCTGCTAAATGGTTGAACGTACATATCATTCGGGACAATATTTTGTTACCTGGTTATGGGATGGTAACAAAATTTACCAATTCGCAGAATTCGAAAAGGGTTTAAAAATTATGAGGAACTTTATTTACGCGTAACAAAATGTTTGCTACCAACGCAAAATAGGCCTGTTAATATCAAATGTAGAAACTTATATAATTACGAGAATGTGCAGTATGACAGGGGGCCAAAAAGTCTCAAATGGGTGGAGGGGCAAAGCAAGAAGAAAATGTGATCTTGCGGTGTCTATTGTTGCATATTTCTAAGGGAAATATTATTAGTTTTATTTACTGTGGACTTTTAGGTTCATTGCATAAATATTTTGTCAACCTTAGTGAAATTTTCCGGCAAATAATTTTCTAGAACATTTCAACCTTCTATCCTGCAAACCAAAGTTCCCGTTTCTTAAGGAAATCTTTAGGAGTATCTCATCTCTGTAACGATTTTTTCCACGAATCTTTAAAGAAAATTATATGAATGTTGGACACGAACTCGTAAAGAAATTTCTGTACGAAAAATAAAGAAAATTTTGGAAAAATTCTACAAGTAATTCTTAACGCAGCAGCATTATTTTCATTGCTTTACTGATTTTATTTCTTTTTAGAAAATAAGGCAAACAATCGGATAAGATCTTTATGAACACCTTAAAATTTCTCTACAATTCAGAATACTCTGAAAAAATGGTTTGCCGGGTATCGACCTACGATTGTCATTTTATTCAAAAAAATAAATTGATCTGAGAATGCAAAATGATTTGGAGGGTCTAGGCCTTTAATCCCGAGGTGGAATCATTTCGCGCCGAAAATGCTGTTGCTATGCTTTATTTATTTCCCAATCAAGGTAGTGGTAGGCAAAGAAGATGTGTTTTTGCTCTTCTATAAGGGTAGAAGACAGACCGACTTTATAGGGGCCTGAAACAGGGCAGTTTGTAGCACCACGCTCCAGCATACGGATCAAAAAACGACCAAGTTGTGATGCACGAAAGATACGTTTTCAATGTGTTAGATGCACGTGCGATTGGAGGGCCTTATATGGACACAGATCACTATCTTGGGCGAGCCAAGATATGCACACGTCTCTGTGTAGGGAATGCGCAATGAAAGATTGAGGTCGAAAAGCTGAAATTGCATCCCTTTTTCGATAGTTTCGAACTAGTCCTGCATTCTATAGTTCCGAACCAGTTCTTAAATCGACAAACCAAAGTAAAAAGTATCATGATTTTTCAATCTTTTTGGTTCTTCCGTGTGTGCGACTTTAAATAATTTTCAAAGAAATGTTTTTTTTTTCAATTTGAAATTAAAACTTGAAACTATAAAAAGCATCTGCGAAGTGTAGAGTAAACATGCATTTGAACGAAAAAGCCGCCAAACACAAATCTATATAAAGTAAACAAGCCCCCGCTGCATCCATTCTTCGATAGTTCCGAACTAGTTCTAAATTCGACAGATAAGATCGAGGACGTTCTGCATCCCTTTTTCTATAGTTCTGAACCACCTTTAAATTCGTCACTTTAAATGTAGATTTCTACTGAAAAAAGTGAAATAAAATAGTTTCTTTAAAAGTACCATATTTCACTAATTTGGAACTGGTGGGGATCTAGTTACTATCGGATTCGTTGGTTCGTTTTCGGCGATAAAGATCTTGTACGGAACTAGAAATTTGATTCACTAGTCCGCGGTTTCCCTGCAGGGTTAAGCCGAATGTCTAACAGGTGGCGAACAATGACCACAGCTGCCGCATCCATTCTGTGTAGTACAAAAGTTATAATTTTCAGATTACGGACAGACATGGTTCGCAAGTGATCCCCATGTGTGCAGATGGAGCCAAAATAGAAAATGGGTCTTTTTTAAACAGTGTAGGGAAAACATAGAGGGTCTGCTTGGACCTGCTAGAAAGTCGGGGCGGTATAAAGATATGAAGGAGCAGTTCTGGAAATATTCCCTTGCTAGTATTCCAGTAGGCCGCCGATTAAAGTTTTAACCAGAACTTCCCTCGTAAATTAACCTGACATATGCAGATGAAGGTGTACGATATTTAGCTTTGGAAATTCAAATAACAAAAAATAATTCAATTCCCAACAATTTTCTATACATACATATTTTTTTATTTATTTATTTATAAAAATTGTTTTACATTATTCTAGGTACAGTAAGCCTTAAATTTCGAACACACAACAACTAAAGATAATCATTAAGGATTGAAGGCCTTAGGATTGATGACATGCGCATACTCCGGCGCATACCGTTTTGATGGACCAGGATATTTATGTTCATATGCGGCTGCAAATTTGAAAAGTTTGATCAAGTTAGCAATGAAATATTTTACGCTGATTAATTTACTAATCACAATTACCAATAATATAGTCAATAGCTGTACGCCAATCAAGCTCTCTCGCTGGTGCGGCCTCCGTGCGGGATAAGCAGCAGATGACAATCAGGCAGAGCGCGAAACACACTAATAATTTGGACATTTTGGGTGAGAAATAATAATTTACTTTTACTATGATGGTCGCGCTTGAACTGTTGGCTTGCAAAGTTAGACTGCAAATATGAACAAGCAAAGGACGCACGCTTTATTTATACGCGAAGCGATGGAAGAAAGCTACTATTTTTTATTTGCAGGGTTGCTGATTTTGTGTTTTTTTTTGTTATTAAGTGGGCTGATTGCAAAAAAAATTGACAAAATTCCAAAATTTGAAATTCTTGCTGAATGTGTGCATGGAGGAAACTTGTTTTATGTGCCGCAAAAGAAGAAAGATCACACAAAACTGATTGTAAAAATCGGGTTTAAGCTAGAACAAAAAAAAAGTGAAAGCAATTAACATTGTTCTAACCGCTTGAAATTCAGTGCAAAAGAAATTTAATATTTGTATATTTAAAATTATTAAATTCATAAATTAGACTTAGATTTGGTAATTAGCAATTGGCGTTGACTACCTACTAACTAATGACCGCTCTCAAGTTACCGCTCGGTGCAGTTTACGACAC
>NW_023458561.1:62195789-62205118 GCF_013731165.1 Rhagoletis pomonella | reverse complement strand
TGGGTCGTTCTTAAAAAACATGACCATTCTGAATTTTGTAATTTTTAAAAATTAAGTTGGCCAAATATGTTTATAATTGGCCTCATGTGGTTACGGATGGTATCAACAATAGGAATCCATAACCAGCAGTATTTTTTTTAATTTTTGGAGTTTTTTGGAGTTAATAAGTCACAGAGTGGACCGGTAACAGAGGGGACAAATTAACTCAAAAATACCATATTTTAGCTTTTTATTCGAATTTTGGAGAATTTATTTGTCCACTTAATTAATGTACATAAAATATTTATAAAAAAATTATAAAATAAATAAAAAATCACTTTACTCGCCGTTTTTCAACAGTAACAGAGTTGACACTGAATAAGGGTACGTACCCGGCATACAATTGGGTTCCTTACTCAACAACGCACTAAACAAGACTGAACAGTTCAAAACACATTTTGTTGATTTTAGCTAAGTTATGATGGAGAAGCATAAGAGAAATATACGCGTCATAACGTTTAACAAACATTTTTCAATAAAATGAGTGGACGTAACAGAGGGGACCAAAACCTGGGGACACAAATTTTCTTCATAAAAATTATACAAAAAAATTATTTTTCATCATTCTTTTCTATATATGGTATTAATATACACAAACTGAATAACAAAAATTGTAAATATTATTTTTTTTCAATTTTATTTCAACTGAAAATAACTATTAAATTTTTATAAATTGGCTCGGGACACAGGTTTTTGCTAAACCTTTGACATTGAAAATATTTTTTAAGTTATTTTCAGATAATTAATTATTTTTTTTTTATAATATAGTTACGTAGAATCGATAATAATTTATAAAAATGCAGATATTTTTCTATTTTCTTTTTGAAGAAACAAAATATAAAATAGTAAAGTCTGGGGACACCAATTGGTCATGTTTTTTAAGAACGACCCACTTAGAGTTAATTTAAATTTCGGAAAACGATACAATAGGGGCATTCATCTAAAAGCGTAAATGGCCAGTAACCGCGTAAACTTCGCAAATAAGCCATATAAAATTTAATTTTTAATTTTTCATGAAGTAGAAGCCATCAGATGAATTGGATTTTCATTAACACATGTATTTTTTTTTTTTCTTTGGAAGAACTACATTTTGCCGTTTTTCGACACTTTAAGAGTTTCATTTTCTCAAAAATTGGACGTTCTCGACAAATTTTGTAAACGCACTTCAAATCAGCATCAAAAATCCTATAAGATGAGGTCGACTCCGCTTTTTTTTTTAGATAAAAATACAACCAAATTTTTTGAACTTTTGAAAAAAGCGGCAGTTTTTTTTTTATATTTTAAATAACCGTTGAAGCAAAAGTAGAATTTTAGATAAAATTTATTTAATGCCTGAACTACGTTATTATAAGAAATACTTTATAAGATAGCCAAGTAGCACTTCAATGAATATCTCACTTGCCTGCGTCTCCGCTTCTAGAAAAAAAGAGGATAACGGGAAGGCTGGCTTGTCCGACTTATCTGAAGTGTAGAGGGTAAACTGTTCAGGAGGAGTAATCAGGAGACAACAAACTCTCAAGGTTAATAGCCACGATCATGAGACAACTCTCGGAGCTATAGCTGTAATCTCGAAGAAACTAGATAAAGAGTCTTCTACTATTTTTGCGAGTGCTCAGCATTGGCACGTACAACTTATGAGCCACCATGAGCAAATTCTTTACGCAAACTATTATTCAAACGTACCTTTACATTTTTATTCATTAACGTATTTAAGCAGATTCATTGACAAGTGCAAGCGGTTTGGAGATACCAACAACAGCAGCAGAAAAAATAGCTATCGCTAATTTTGAACGACACAAAATTCAAAAAGAACAGCAGGCGCGCCTAATAACATGCAACGTCTACTTGCATGTCCCTTACACTACCCAAAATAGGCTGACTAAACATTGCATCTGTTACTTATTTATGTTGTATGCTTTTAGGTCCCACTGCCTTTCATATACTGCGGATAATATCTGATATTCCAGCGAAAACCATTTGTATTTTCATTAGTCCACTTCTAGTTTTGCCTGGAAGCGCACAGCCAATTGCCAGCACTTTCAGAGGAATTTCACTTCATTACAGTGGTCTTTACTCTAATTTCCTGAAGCTTTGTCGTATTTGCAGGCTTTTGATTTTTGAATCTCGTAGTTATTGCATATATGGTTGTCGTTTGGTTTAGTTTGCTATTGACAATCAATTTTTCCACAAAATCGAAGGCACTGGCCATTCGGAGAAACTGTGAATGCTAGCAATTTCAGTGAACGTTAGCAAAATTTCCCTAACTTGTATGCTTGTAGAAAAAGTTTCCAAACACACATAGTACTTATGTAAGTCTAAAACATCGATAATTACTTGGTCATGCGTTAAAAAGGGCAATTTGTGAAAGAGGATTGGTAAATGTGTGTACATACATACTCCTTTTTTTAATTCTCCTATATTAAAGCTCAGATATCAATGCAAGAGGTGAGTCGCTTTTTGATTATATTCTAAGTGAGGACTTACGTATTTCTAATAGAGGAAACGAACCGACCTTTATGACCGCGGCTAGACAAGAGGTCCTTGACCTTATCCTAGCCTCGTCTTCTGTAATATCCCGCGTTTCCGATTGGAGTGTTCTTAATGAGCACTCCTTTCCTCAGTAGAGCTTAAGCACCAAATGTTCGATTGATGGTTTGGTGGAGAAGTTTACATCAGCTTGTAAGCGTGCCATCGAAAGCTCATGCCCGCTGAGTAGGCCCTGGGGCAAAATCCGACCAAAATGGTGCATGGTGGAACTCTCAAAGCTCAGGGCGTCGAGTAGGCGCCTTTTCAACAAAGCCAAGAAGAGCGGACAACACTCCGACTGGGAACTCTATAAGATTGGACTTGGCAGCTGTAAGTTCGAGATAAAAAAGGCCAAAAGCGAGTCATAGAGAAATTTCTGCGAATCCGTAGAAAGTTGTAATGAATAATCTCGATTTAGGCGATTTCTTGCGAGGAATACCGCACCCTTGGCATACTTGGTGCACGAAGAGGGCAACTGGGCGATGAGTGGAGAGGAATCGCTTAAGCTACTACTTGACACTCATTTCCCAGAAAATTCTGCACCGTGTGAGCCCAACGGTGTTGGTTGGAAGGGGCGACTGCCTTACCTTCTCCGGTGAACTACTGCAGAGGCGCCGACTGCTCTGCGTAATTGACTCTTTCAAGAATTTCATGTCCCCTGGACCGGATGGAATGACGAGAAAACTTTTCGTCTTGTAAAACAGCGAGGATTCGTGACCCTCTTATAACAGATTTAAATATTTTGAACGATATTTATCGATACATCATTGAGTACCATTATGAATATTTTTAGTGATTTCAGCATTGATATGTTTATCATATGGGCGGAGAATATTAATATTATATCAAGATGATTGTTATGCCAAGGCTAAATGCTTATTAAACATAATCACAACTTGTTATTTCTATTTTTGAAAGCAGAAGCGCTATCTTTTTGTATAAAAGCTGCTTAAAAAGCTACTAAACAACTGAAAGCTGGAACTACTGTGTTGCCAAATCGGCAACAGGAGGATACTGCTGAGCTAAAACCGGGCTTTTGTTATTGTCTTTCTGGGTAGAATACAAATAATTTCGGAGTAAAAATTATCTTTGTTTACTAAAAAAGTTTGGCCTTGAACTGGGTTTGACAGCAAAGATATTTCTATCGTACATATTATTCAATAAATTAATAACTCCCACTTTTCGATTTTAACCCACTTTGACGTAGCTAAATTAAGTGTTCGCTATTAATTTTATAAGGTGCTATAAAATTTCAGGTATGTATTGATTTTCGGAATTCCCCAACAAAACAAACACCCAACAGCGCCAGCAAAATAGTAAAACCAAACCAGTTCGGCAAGGCTTTGTTGATATCTGATGGAGCGATTGGTTTACGCTTTTATAACAAATTAAGTTTCTTTTGTCTAGTGCTGCTTTAGGGGGGGTTTGACCAGTTATAATTCGAAATTAAATTATGCATAAAATCTTGATGGTAAACAATGATAAGTTACCTTAGTGTGGAATGCGAAATGTTGGCGCCATCAACAGTGAACTGTAAAAGCAGAAAAAGAATGATTAGAAATTAAGCAGATTTAAGCGATTAGCTATCAAATAAATGGAGATTAGATAAATGCGAGAGATAATAAATTAAAATGGTCATATGTTGTTGTAAGGCTCAAAATAAACGCTACATTCCAATCTAAAGTCGTGATTTTTTTTTTTGATATATAAATTTTATTTAAGGGGCTACAGGTTAGGTAGTAGTATAGGGGCTCACATATAAATTTGTTTTGCTATATTGCCCAATATCTTACTCCATAATAGATTTTTCTGAAACGCTAATTACAACCACAACCACATGAAGTTGCTAGATGAAAGGCTATGTGATCAAAACAAAGCTCCGCTGGCAGTACGAGCATACGAATATTTAGATGTTTTAAGTCTTATCTTGGAACGGCAGCGCATTTGCTGAGATGAATTTCTCCAAGTCATCAACCTGCAATGCCAAAAGTATGTTTGGAGGGTCTCCTTGACAGAGTGTTTATCTCTGCCATTTACTCCTTGGAAGGATGTGTTTGGGGATGCTACTTACTAAAGTTCATACATTCAATGTGCAGTAACTTTCCTCTGACGATGAGCCCCAAGTCATCAGTACATCATTGACGACGTCGATCACTATGAGCGTACAATTTTCAGTACAAACTTTCATCAATGCTATTTTCCCTTGGATATGAGCGTTCGTTTATAATGTCAGGTATCAAATGCCAAAGCTATTTTCATTTCGTTTTACAAATTGTTTTATCTATTCCGTATAAACGCCACACCTAAGTTTTCAAATCAGTGGTAGCTTTTTAACTTTATTTATGAGTGAACCGATCTGCCCCAATGTATGTACCATATAAATTATAAATGCATTTGTGATAAATTACCGAAGAGTAAATGAGCCACAGGCAAATCCTTTAAAGCTCTTCCACGTTCTATTTATTTATGTCGCCAGCTGTCATAGGCACATATTTATTTATTTTAGTATCGTTTGATTTCTTTCTTAGTAAATATATGTACACTTATTCATAAACATATTAAAGTAGTAAGTCATTAATGAATAGTAATGACCCGTTAATAAGCTTAAACGTTCATATGTAATTTTTCATATCATTAACCATAATCACCTCAATCGACACTTTTTCGTCAGAAATTGAAACTTTTTTCACCTATTCCTCTTTGTGCGATTATTATTTATCAATTAATTATTTTCTGTTTTATGTTGAACTACCTATTCATTTTGTTATGAACGCACGTTTTACGATTCAATTGATAAATACAATAAGCTGCATTTGATTAATATTTAATTGAAGATTATGGAGCTGTGTGATGAAAAATGTGATAATTGTTTTTTATGTGTCAGTGGCGTAACTTAAATTAATCAATTGGTTTGATGTGATGTTATCAAATGCGTTAAAGTTTATTATTTTTGAAAGTAATGCTTGTTAAATAATTTTCTTCGTATACAGAAAGCAGAGGTATCTTACTGAAGAAATGGCCAGATAAGACGTCCGAAAAGCTGCTGGTTCAAATATCAGAGCTAAAATTTTGGTTTGGTCTAGAAGAGGGAATAAAAGCTTTGCAAGTTCATCAACGAAAAAAAATATAAGCTAAGTGTTGTTATCAGGGACCCTAATCATTATAAGTAAAATAATTAAAATATAATAACAATAATTAGAATGTAGTTTTTTATTGCTCAATGGAAATAATTATTACTTGATTTTTGTTGTTTTTCGATCAGAGCCAGCATTCTTGATTTTAATACATATGTTTAAGTTGAACTTACTTTGTATGTAATTTGCAGCCAAGTAAGCTGTAAGCTTTAATGCTGTAGACTATAAATAAATGCTTAAATTAAATAAAAATGAAATATTTAGCGCAAGTTTTGTTATATCTTCAAGCCAAAGCTTTAACTCTAAGAGTGCAGTAAAATTCTATTCTTATGTAGAAGCTTAGTTAAGAAGGTCAACATGTCACTTGATATAATTTGTTACTGTCTCTCTGTGCCTTCTTGCTTACGAAAAGCATTTTCTAAGCCACTTAGTACAACAAATCGTTGGATGTCATGCAAAATATATTATATGACACAGTTGAGTGACAAACTCAAGTATTTCAGTGTGTTGCAGAATTTTTCTAGCATTTACTTATACTGTTTTACACTCTTGATGGCGCATGCTATGAGTAATACTTCCTACGTAGGTACATATATATGTATGTATGTATATATGTATAATTATGTTTCACGGAAGTATGCACACACTTATGACTGAAAAATAAGCTATGGATTTATGTATACACATTAAGGTGGAGTAATTTAATTTCAAAAAAAGTGTATGTCAATTCGAACTCTACGTTCGATTCTAAGCAAAAATGGCGAACAAACTATATACCAAAAATTACATATGAGCCTACCAAGTTTTAAAAGAGAAATCAGTGAACGAAATTAGCTTTTCATTTAAAAAATTTTGTGTTTTTTCACATTTAAAAAACTACTTCACAAAGCCGAAGAAAAAAATTCGGGTATTCGGCATTCTTTTGAAAATTGGCAGGGTCAAATGTCATTTTTGGTATATAGTTTCTTCATCGTTTTTGCTTAGAACTTATGTTAGCATTTGATTTTGCTACACATATTTGTTGAAAAATTTTCACCGAACAAATTACTCTGCCCTAATGTACATTTATGTATATAATATTTAGTATTAATTTTTCATGTGTTGCACTTTTAAATGAAAGAAAAATATACTACACATATGTGCATAAAAAAATAAATAAGTGGTACTAAAGCAAAGCAAATACACATGAAGTTACTTGAAGAGTACTAAAATACTTTGTATTAAATTGTGAAGTAGAAATGTATTTAATTCAATAAAAATGAAATTTTACAAAACTTTGATGGAAACAAAATATTTAAGTTGCTGTAATTCCGATAAGTGCTTGGAAGCTAACTTTTCATATTTTGTTGACATACAAAATATTGAAATTTTATTATTCACTTGAACGCGCTGCTGCCAGCATGTATTCTTAGAAGGGAAAAATTGATGTGAATTGCACGTAAATGCATCCTACGTTTTGGCAGCTTTTCTCTAAGCATATTTGCTGGTATTTTGACGCAAATAAAATTTATTTATTTTTTTAATGCGATAAATATAGTAACATGTTTTATCTACACGACTTGATGCTATTCAATCAAAAAATACCATACTGCAACTTTTCTTCAAAATCGTCCTTGTCACTTTTAAAGTAGAAAAAAATATTTTCAAAATAATAGCTATGAAGTAAGCTATTTAAAAGGGGGAAAAATATGTAAAAGTACATGCATACCATGATGCAATAATGAAAGGTGTTGTACGTTGTGACAGCTCGAAATCGAACTACCTTAGGTCAATATTGTATTTTGGAAGTACAAGATAAACGGGAATAAAAAAAAGCCTTTTAGTTGAAAAAGTACTAAATTGTATGCCTTCTCAACAGCGTTCCGATTATCAGAATAGGTATATATATGGCTTGGTAGTCTCATAAAATTGTAGATAATTAAAATAATAAAATTAGGCGTGTTTTTATTCACAGGAATATGATATGCTTAAAATTTTCGAGCTGATGAATACCCAGCTAGAACAGTATGGCTTATATAATTCCTTTTATGAGCCGTATCACTAAGAAAATTATCCCTTATGAATTTGAAATGTGTCCCTTATATTGTACAGGCCAAAAAGAGGAATTCATTTACGTGTGATCTTTTGTCCCCCTCTTTCATATAGGCTTCTTTTGCGCATATATCAGGTTTCATAGCTGTTGACCATACCAATAATGCCTCATGCTCAGTTTTACTTGATCAATTCGTGTTCTCGAGATAAAAAAATTTCACGATTCAAAAATCTGAGTATAGCCGCCAAATTCTTTTCTCAAAATTTTGAAAATTCTTTGTTTTTTGCCCTATATTTGCTTTGTATGGTATTTTCAACAAAACATAGGCCAAAAACGATAAATGTTCAAACTTTGGAGAAAAACAATTTTTCAGATTTTTGGATCGTGAAAATTTTTTTTCTCGGAGAACACGAATTGATCTAGTAAATCTTAGTATGAGGCATTATTGGTATGGCCAACAGCTATCAAACCTGATATAGTCGCACTAAGGTTTTTTTGTGTTCCTCAGTGTTATACAAGGGATACTTTGAGGAATCATATAAGGAATTATACATTACCCAAGTCCACGTATATCCAAGTTCGTATCATACAGCAAGCATTGACTACTTTTTAAAGTTTTATTTATTTGTTTTTGAAATTGACGACATATTTCAGAATTTGTAATTAATACGTTGTGTTCATTTTAGTAAATCCACTTTTTTAATTGTACAAAATTTATTATATACATACAGTATCGGTCATATCAATAGCAACCCCATTTCAAAGTTATATTATTTCCCTCTCATGTTAATTTATTTATTGCTAAGAATTTGCAACAAAAGTAAAGTTAAATTTCTAACAAAACTCATATAAACCGAATTTTAAAACTTCGTAGAAAACTACAAAAAATACAACAAATTTTCAACCAAAATTCAAACTTTTTTCTCAGAAGTGTTAGAATTTTTTGGAGCACCCAGTTTTATAGCCCCTTCAATTTTAGTCTAATTATATGCAAGTTTGAAGTGGCTAAAAATTACCTTAGTTTTTTTAGAATCGATTAAAAACAAATCGTGTTTAATCGTCTTCTATATAACGAAAACTTCGACCATATATCGATGGCTGAGTAGAAGATCGACCTATCTCGGCAGCCAGGTCGAAAACGCCCGATATCAGAAAGCTTTTCAACGCCCTATTTTAAAATTTGGCTGAAAAACGCCCTATTTTAGAATTTGATTGAAAAATGCCCTATCTCGGAACTCGGTTCAAAAACACCCTATCTCAGCACATTTTCGAAGTATTTTTATTTGAGATAGGACTTTTTTGAACCGACTAATAATAATAAAATATGTACTATATACATATCTAGTTTCAATATAAAAAAATTTATGTACACCATTAATTGTGTATACATATCTAAGTCAATATATGTGATATACATGTACATACATCTACATACATATCGTCGTTTAAAGTACAAAACCATGTATCAATAAATTGCAAAACCGCGTATAGAGATAATGCAAACCCACGTATGCAAGGTTGCATAAATTAATTTCTAGAGAGTAAAAACACTCATATTTCAAAATGGTTATCTTTTTGTAAAAAGCAATCGCATTTTT
>NW_023458561.1:62193975-62195689 GCF_013731165.1 Rhagoletis pomonella | reverse complement strand
TTAGCCGTAAAAGGGGTGTAAAGGAAACATGATTGCCTATTTATATAATGATAATGTTTAGTATTAATTTTTCATGTGTTGCACTTTTAAATGAAAGAAAAATATACTACACATATGTGCATATAAAAATAAATAAGTGGTACTAAAGCAAAGCAAATACATGTGAAGTTACTTGAAGAGTACTAAAATACTTTGTATTAAATTGTGAAGTAGAAATGTATTTAATTCAATAAAAATTAAATTTTACAAAACTTTGATGTCAAAAATATTTAAGTTGCTGTAATTCCGATAAGTGATTGAAAGTTAACATTTCATATTTTGTTGACATACAAAATAATGAAATTTTATTATTCACTTGAACGCGCTGCTGCCAGCATGTATTCTTAGAAGAGAAAAATTGATGTGAATTGCACGTAAATGCATCCTACGTTTTGGCAGCTTTTCTCTAAGCATATTTGCTGGTATTTTGACACAAATAAAATTTATTTTTTTTTAATGCGATAAATATAGTAGCTTTTCTCAAAATCGTCCTTGTCACTTTTAAAGTAGAAAAAAATATTTTCAAAATAATAGCTATGAAGTAAGCTATTTAAAAGGGGGGAAAATATGTAAAAGTACATGCATACTATGTATGTAGCTAGCTGCACGTGCATAGTACATTTATATGCACATACATACACGCATACATATTCACATACGTGTAAGCCAGAAACATTTAGCACAAAATTGTATCGACGCAATGCATAGCGTGTAAAATAATAACTGTCGCACCTAAACAGCCTTAAGTATTTCTTCAGGAACATAGCCACATAATAAAATTTTTTGGATAACTTCGTTCACTAATTGGAAATTTTTGGGAATTACTTATTTTATATTTAAATCAAAAGTAAGTGGTTGAGGAGCATGGACGTGTGAAAGTGACTTATTCACTTTAAATCCCTAAGTCCCGCCTACTGGACTACAGAATCATTTACAAACACGGATCCCCTTAAAGGGTGAATGGGCGGAGGATTCTGTTCTGATCTCCTACTCTGATTCAGTAGCCATATATACCGATGGCTCCAAGTTAGATCTGGAGGTAGGAAGTGTGATATTTATATGCTCGCAAGAACTCTCACTTAGCCTCTGTTTTCTTCTGGCAGCGTTTCTGTAGCGTTTTTCAGGCTGAACTAATACATAGCGTGATCGATTCTCAAATTAATATTTTCTGATAGCCATGCAGCTATCAAAGCACTTAATTGTGACAAATCTGCATCGAAGGTTGTCATGGAATATAGACGTATCCTAAATGAGCTGGCAAGGAGTTACTCTACTCAACATATCGGGCAACTGTGTTGCAGACGAGTTGGCTCGGAAAGGAATCCTACTCCGCTATCTTCTTGTAAACTCTGGCTGCAAAAAAGGTTAGATAAACGTAGATCTCGCCCTCTCTTCCGTTTGGAGCGATCAATGCTGCGCCATGTTATTGGAGTTCTCACCGGGCACTGCCTTATGGGATCACATGCTGCAAGGATAGGTTTGCAGCCAAACGATTACTGTCATAGCTGCCGCGATGAGGAGGAAATCGAAAGCGTGGTGCTTTATCTATGTCGCTGTCCCGTTTTGGCCATGGCTCGTCGACGATCGATCCTCCGCTGGTGAGGACCCGTTCTAAAAAGCGAAATTTGGCTATATCTCGAAAACTCTTCTAGTAATCACAATGCACGAATACCAC
>NW_023458561.1:62192520-62193875 GCF_013731165.1 Rhagoletis pomonella | reverse complement strand
GTGCGTACGTTCCCCCAAAGGAGTTTCCATTACTTCATCATAATAGCCGTGACACAAAAAGAATATAAAAATGAACTCATAATAAATAAAGTGACAGCGTGAAATTAATTGCACAGGGTCAGTGGGACAGCATGACGAAATTAAATTACATGAACTAGAATAAAAATACATCCATACGTAGGCTATGACAAACGCAATAAAATCAATCAAGCAAAATATGGTCACCCAGATGATATGATGGAAGAAAAGCACAACTAAATTAATAATAATGATTTGATACCGCAGAAGTATAAATTATGATTCCTCTAGTCAATACGAACAAAAATTTCTTATGCGACGTAATTAGGTCTAAACTGAATTTCGAGGTTCCTGTATTTGATTTTTGTGGTGGTATTCGTGCATTGTGATTACTAGAAGAGTTTTCGAGATATAGCAAAATTTCGCTTTTTAGAACGGGTCCTCACCAGCGGAGGATCGAGCATCGACGAGCCATGGCCGAAGCGGGACAGCGACATAGATAAAGCACCACGCTTTCGATTTCCTCCTCATCGCGGCAGCTATGACAGTAATCGTTTGGCTGCAAACCCAGATTAAGAGCTAATACACGTAAGTTACAACATATTATTTTGACTTTATTGCTGAACCATTCCATTTGAGCTCTTTGTTATTTCAAAACCTAATGAACCATTTATTCGCAGATTTTTCGGACGATTCTGCTGTGCTGCGTTCCTGCTCCGCCTGTATATTGCTCCGCCCGTATTTTATAGTGTTGCGTTCCTGTTGCGCCTTTGCATTAGTGTGTGCGTTGTGATTTAGACACGTTGAAGTAAGTTGAAACCAGGTTCTCGTTTGTTAAAAACCTAAAAAACCATTTATTTGCAGATTTTTTGTATGCTTCTGCTGTGCTGCGTTCCTGCTCCACCCGTGTATTAGATGGCTGCGTTCCTGTTAACATACATATCGTCGCTTAAAGTACAAAACCGCGTAACTGACATTTGCTGCTAAAAATTGGATACGCTCACACACGTTTTTGGATCAATCCTTATCCATTCTTCCTGAAATATACTAGCCAAAAATGCGATTGCTTTTTACAAAAAGATAACCATTTTGAAATATGAGTGTTTTTACTCTCTAGAAATTAATTTATGCAACCTTGCATACGTGGGTTTGCATTATCTCTATACGCGGTTTTGCAATTTATTGATACATGGTTTTGTACTTTAAACGACGATATGTATGTAGATGTATGTACATGTATATCACATATATTGACTTAGATATGTATACACAATTAATGGTGTACATAAATTTTTTTATATTGAAACTAGATATGTATATAGTACATATTTTATTAT
>NW_023458561.1:62173374-62192420 GCF_013731165.1 Rhagoletis pomonella | reverse complement strand
GGGGGAACGTACGCACGTACATATACATATATGTACATAGATCTCACTTTTTTGATAGCTATTAAATCAAATAATCGTAACTAATAGCATGGTTAGATGTTCTCATTGCTTTGCCTTCGTACAACTTAAATTCAAACATAGTTTTCGCTGTCAACTTTCTATATTTTTTCGGTATTTTTGCTACTTTTGCCGCCTTTTTGGAAGATGTTAAATTGTACATGTAATGTGTGCATAGAAAGCAGCAAATAAAATATTCTAAGTAAAAAAACGACATCAAAAGATGCGTGTCAGTCTATTAACAATAAAAAAGCTAATACATGAGTGTAGCAGTTCGTTATTTTTCTTGTTTTTATGGTCGCGATATTCTAATCCACAAACAAAAAACAAAAGGAACAAATATATTTGGTCCCAATAAACCGCAATGCCTCGAGACAGCTCAGTATTTGCTGTTCCACGAAAAATTCTAGATAAACTTAATCTGCAGCAAAAGCTTTTGATAGGCATTTACTTTAAGTCTGTGCTATTTATTGGGGCGGGCTTGTCGCGAAGCTTATTTGTAAGCTTTAAAAGTAGTTGAATATGTGCATATAAGTTGTGTTTAATGAACTGCTATAGGTTACGCCCGGTGAAGATATCTCACAAAATTGTGTTTCATGGGGAACTTACTCCACTTATTAATTTTTCATGAGCCTGCGCTAAGTGGAACTAGAGCAACTTAGAGCACGATTTTCTGCATCAGCTTTTTTGATGCAGTTACTTAGCGCAAGCAAATGTTTCTGGCAGAAAAATGTTTCAAGAGATTTTTGATCTAACTCGCACGTTTCCTTCATTGACAGCTGTTCTATCCTGCTGGAACCTGAGCTGCTCTGCACTTTTTTCAGTCTCATTAAACACAACTATTAGCGTCCTGAGATTCGGTATTAAAACCGAAAACTACTTGGATTTGTAAAAACTTTAATTATGTAAGAGTTAAAAAAATAGTAAATCGCGAATTTTCTGCTTTCTGATATTAAAAAATTATACAACAGGCATGCAAATCTTTAAGCGCTGTTATTAATTTTTTCCTCATTTTTTTTGTGTTTCTTGCTATGTTCTTAAATTTAAGTCTTTAACAAAAAACCTTATCGATCCAAATTTCAAACTTTGTGCCAAATTTGATAAGAAAAACCAACAAACTTGGGATCAAATTTCGATGTTTTTAATTCGGTTTCTTATAAAGATATTGAGCAGCAGTTTTAGCCCATTCGTGCAAATTTGAAGTACCTAGGGTTTTTCGTTGATTTTTGGCAATTTTGTGGTTGACGATGCCAGTCATTTTCTTCCATACGAATTATGTTCGATGAGTTTTTTATATGGAAAATATGAGCAACACCTTCAACACAAAAAAAAAAATTCGAAAGTAGTATGGGCTACAAAACTGCATACTTAATATATTTCTAAGAAATCTAATTAAAGACATCGAAATTTTTGCGAAAGTTTGTTGAGCTTTTTTTCAAATATTGCACAAACTAAGAAAAACCTGGATTTACACAATTTCCTTGACAACGAACAAACTACATTTTTAAGAAAAAAGTAATTAAGGTTAAATACTAACAAAATAATGCTCAAAGCATAAAACTTATACAATAAAACTTATAATAAAAACAATAAGAAATTCGGCATCAACTCAGTTTGAGAAAATATTCTTGCATAATTTTTTCTACACTCACTTCACTGCTCTATTGAAGATGCAATGCAAAACCTCAAATGTGCTAATGTTACTCTAAGTCATCATTGCTCCACGTGGGAGAATTCGTCATTATAATTTTTTTTTTTTGTTTCATTGACCTCTGCTAACACATAACACATAACCCATTAACATTCGCATTTCGCAATTTGCCTTGCCGGAGTGAATTCGGAGAAAATTCTAGCAGCAGTCATCATGAAATTTCGCAAAAATATTTTTCTGGAAAAACATCATTTGGAATAAATTTCCACTCGTTGGTAGCATAATTTTGAAAATTGCTTTATTTTTGTTGTGCGTATGTACATACATACATGTGTACATATACATATATGTATGTAGGCGCATTTACAAATTGCATTTCATATGTTTGTTACATTGGCTCTGAGAAAATTGACGAATTGTTGAATTTTCATTTAATAGGAATTCTTAAAATGTCGCATGTGTGGGTGAAGTGTGTCTGCCATATAACTCTCACTCACTAGCAGCAAAGACTCAATTGCATCTGCCACGATGTCAAACACTTTGTCAGCAATGTCAATGAGTATACGAATAGCGAAATATATTTTTGTCACGCCATGTATACATACATACATATGTAAGTGTGTATGAGAAATTGTCAATGCAGGAGTGCAGGAGTGCAGAGCTCCAGCTGCTCGTAATTTGCAGCTTACTGGTCTACATATATAAAGGACATGTTTTTTTACTGAATTTCCAGCAATGTTCCAAGAAGTCATTATAATATCGCGTATACGCCCTGGCGTTTGACTTTGATTAGTACGCGGAGTGAGCGCAACAGTGCATGTGGCGTTTATTTATTTATTTTTTGAATTCTTTGTTTGTAAAGTTAAACAAAACCCTCTTATCAGCATTAGATTTACTTGGTTTTACGTTTGGTTTACTTTTCATTATATTTTCTTGATAATTTTTTATTAAAATATTCATTATTTATTCGCCATAAAACCACTGTTTTTATTTGAAATACGAAAAAACACTTGTAATGGAAGAACGTTAGCAGCGAAAAAGAAATATATTGACATTCTTGTCATTGTCGAAAAAGTTGTTTTGGTACACGCAATCGCGCGCATTGTCTAGAAAGTTTCTGCCCCGCTCACAGGTATGCACACTTTGCCCTTGCTGTTTCGTTTGTTTCGTTGATTTATTTGCTTACTTGTAAATACTTTGCGGTGATTTTTGCAATGCGCGTGCGAATATGAATATAAATATTTAAGTACGCTGACATATGTTAAACATCATCGGTCTTAATTATTCATGAATGTGCAGATATGTGTGTGTGTGTGCAAGCGAATGTGGTGTTGGAGTTTAACTGTAGCCACAAAGAAGAAATTGACCGAACTTAAACAAGCAAAGCAAACGATAGCTTGTACTTACACTCAAAATAGAGAGTGGCAACATTTTGCGGAACGTTAATCTTTGAGCGAAAATTCAAATAAATAATGTTCTTTAAAAGGTGTAAGGAATTTTTAGACTTTGAAATAAAAAGAAACATTCCATTGCAATTCTCTCTCAGTGTAGAATGACATTAAAAAGATTAAAAAACCCATTTAATTTGCGCGTTATGCTTTTTAAAGCAAAAATAAATACAAAATTTTGAAGCTTTTACCATTTTTCTTACTGAATACTTTGTGTTATAATTTTAGAGACTATTCGGTTTTTCTTGTGATTTTTTTGGGTCGTTTGGTGTTTTCCAGGCACGTTTCGAGGTATCCCGTATTTTTTTTTTCGTAGGTTTTCCTGACTTATCTTGATTTTCCCAGGTTCTTTTGGTATTTTCTGAGATCTTTCTGAGTTTTCGTAAATATTTCGGATTTTTTTTTCGAGACCATCAAGTTTTTTCCGGGACATTTCGGAATTTTCGTGACTAGTTTGGATATTTTCAAATGTCAAAAAAGTTTTGCATTTTGTTTAGGCATTAAAAACTTAACGCTTGAATGACCGACACATTTTTACAATGTCAACAACCGGAAAGGTCCCAAGGAACCTCCCTTATTAAAATGGGGTATGATGGGTGTAATTGGTTTTTAACCGATTTCAGAAAAAGGAGAAAGGTTATCAATTCGTCGGAATATTTTCTTTTTATGTATGTTACCGCATAATTTAAGACCACATTAACCGATCCCTAAATTTATTTTTTTTTTTTAAGGAAAGGTGTTATTTCACAGGTGGTCCGATTTTAATTTGGTTTAAATTTGATCATTGAATCATGTGGAGATAAACGATAATCTTAAATTTTTATATGAGAATTGAAGTCGGTTCTGTTTTTTGCTTAAAAATTACTTGTTAATATTTTTTTTTTTGCTAACAGCTGTTTGTATACTCGAGAAAGTTACAATACGGGTAAATATGTTCTAAGAGATACCAACTAATATATTTTGGTACACAAAAACATATTCAGGCGAATTGAAAATCTTTTTCTTTTGGATTTACTAAAGCATAAATACTAAGTTGAAAGAGAAGACAATATTTACAAACTTTTGCTTACGTATATCCATGTTTTAACTCTTCACAGCCATACTTACATATTTATGTTTTTTTTTTAGCTGTGTTGGCTGTAGTGGAAAAGTAAATTTAAAACTTTCTATAGCCTTTCAGTTGTCAGAGACTTAAAACTTGCATCATTTTTATTCCAATGAAAATATGCGCGCGCTGTTACAAAAATATGCACATATTTTTCAATGCATTTATAGGTAAACCCATTTAAGCAGAACTCGTATGCCCACATACTCACATTGAAAATATTTCGAACTTTTCTCCTTCAGTCCATATTTACAGAGCGAAAAGAAACAATTTTCTTCCGAAAGGAATACGCTTTTTGTTTTAAATACTTTACTCAGCAGATGGAGTTTGTAGGCCACTTGGCCAGCTTGGCTTTACAACTATAGTACCGGAGATTGATGTGTTGTGTGGGTATTTATTATAACATATGCAACGAAAAGATCATCAGAAATCTGGCCAACAGCTGCATTTGTATGTAAGCGTCGAGGTCAGCATGCATTCGTTTGCCGTAGCGGACGGGGTTGGTGGTGGGTACTGAGGATGAAAGATCCATCACTGCCTTCATTACTATATGCAATGCAAATCTGCAGTTGGTAAAAAATTGGGTCCTAAAGCAAATATAGTAAATCAGATAAACACGCAGGTACTTCGTCCTATCCTGTTTTCGGTCTGGTGGACGGCATTGACTCGCAAAGGTACAAAGCGTGGCACGTACGCACATCATGAGATTGCTACCCTCAAATGCACTCACTGTGGACCTTTACGGTAAACTAAAGGCAAGAAACCGTTACTATGTAGATTCCAAAATATCAGGAAAACGGTTACGGAAATACCAAAACTAGTTTCCAAAAGACCCGAAAATTGTTCCAGAAGAACCGCAGATTGATATCAGAACAACCGAAAAAATAACTAAAAAGAAACGAAATTCGGCCATGAAACGCACATTGCATTATGGGAAAAAATCAAATATTTTGGCATAAAATCTAAATATAAAGATAACAGCCCCAAATTCGATTTAGATATGTATTATAGAGTTCCTAGTTTACATAGCAAACTTCTTCTACCTAGCAGATAGGTATAGCACCTTAGCTATCCTCATCATCACTGGACACTACGTAATGGGGTTTCCAACAAGCAACTTCTGTAGCTGCCTAGACGAAGAGCAAACCGGAAGCGTCGAATACTTTCCTAAATATTTTATATTCAGTGTAGCTCAGGCTTAATCTTGTCAAAAATCTGTAATCTTCAATGCTTTGTAAATAATACTTATTCGGGTCTAAAAGCGTACACAGACGCCAGCGTTGGTGCGGATGAACTCGTTAATTGGGAACTATCTCGGGAATTAACTGCAGTTGATCCGTATTCAGCAACAGCGTTAATTCTCAAAGTTATTGCGGATCAGGGACATTTCTGATTACAACATTGAAAAAAAACTGCGTGCTGTTGTCCGTTGTTAATGAGAAATAAAGGAAGTAAAGAAGTAAGCAAACAAAGCAAGCGAGTTTGGTGGTGAGAGTTAAGTGAATCCATAATTTTTAAATTTTTTTTAAATTTTACCCGACTTTGAAAAATAGGAGGTTATCAATTCGTCAGAATATTTATTTTTATGATGTTTCCGCATGACTTTTGAATACCTCAAGGGTGGCCCTGTACTAATTTCGTTCAAATCCGATCATTTGAACATGAAGAAATTAATGGTACTCCTAAATTTTTATATGAGAATTCAATTCGGTTGTGTTTTTTGCTTGAAAATTACTTGTTGTTATTTTTTATAAGCTTTCAATAAGTTTCACCAACTTCCCGATTAGTAAGCGACTTGAAATTTCAAACTTGGCTCAGAACCCTACGACAGTGCAATATGAAAAATGAATTAATCCGCTAGGTGGCGCAGATGTCGAGGTATTTTAAAACCCCGAATTTATAGTCCGATATGGAATAAATATTACTTAAATAGAAAGAAATAACTAAAAAAAAATTTAGCCGCTGCCTTAATTTTTTTAACATTGCTTATTATTATTTTATTTATTTTATTTCTTAATTAACTTTTTTCCTTTGTTTTATTTTATTTCATATTATTATTTCCAGTTAATTTATTTCTTTAGACTTCAATTTTTCTTAAAAATGTCCCCAACAAATATCATGCCATTAAACAAATTTAAGTAATAATTTAGCGACACACAAAAATTAAAAATTTCTGGCGGTGGCATTCAAACCAACGATCTCGCGGCTGGGGCAACTCGGAATAATGCCATTGGATCAACTGCTCGGTTGGACCGAATTGCTCATGCTCCCATGCTCATTGGCACACGAACACGTTTACGACGATTAAACATTGTGCAAACATTTTTCATTCTGAAATGCTGAGTGTAAAAAAAGGAATTTCGGAAACTATTAAAAACGTATTTAATTTTAGCGAGAGAATAGGTTTTCCAAGTTTACTACCATACCGGAAGTGAAAAAATGTTTTTAATTTCCCTTTAGAATTACAGCAAATTCCACGGTAAATTACTAATATTTTTATTAGTGACGACCCTGTAAGGAATTAAATAAATACATATGTCATATGTACATACATAAGTGCACTACATAAATATACGAATATATTTAAAAAAAAAAGTGAAAGCAATTTTGCGCTGAATGCTGCATTTTCTGTGAAGAAAAACTAATTGAGTTTTAAATTGCAAAAACTGTGTTTGTAAATAACTCAATATGCAGTGCGTATATATTTCAATATTTTGTGACTATGAGTTGGCATCAACGCGGAAGTGCTTTTTATAATAAGTACTTAAACTGAATTAATTGAATGATGGACCACTTAAAAACCATTAAATAATTCAAAAAAAATCCTATGAAGCATACGTAATGTACATTAACATAGTTACATTTAAAAAAAAAATAGTACTCGTAACCCTGCAAACATATGCTGAGTGTTCAGAATACATGAGTCAAAAATGATTCCTACGTAAGTGAGCTGGAACTTTTCCTTGACAACAGAAAATAATAACAAGAATAAAGTGCTGAACACATTGATAACGATGAGCTACAGACTACAGCTTCCAATTTGTTATCTTCATTATCTAAACGTTTTGTCGATGGCGACATGCATATTTTGGACGCGGCAGCGACATCATTAATTTGTATGAGTTTGACATAAAAGAAGAGGAAGAACCTTATCGGTTGCTGAAAAATAGTAAAAGATCTAATCTGGCGGAGCGTAGCTCTGTCGCCGCCAATACAATTATCTACATAAGAGTACGTGGTAAAAAAATTTGACTGCTGTGGTCCGTAGCTCGTCGTTTTCAATGTGTTGTTCAGCACTTAATTATAAAATAAAATAAACAACATTGAATTGGAAAAACGTTGTTAGTATATGTACATACTTATGTATTTGCCAAAAAACCTTCAAATATGACTCTGAAATAAGCCGTGTATGAGCTCGTGTCATATAAGAGCCTCAAAGGAGCTCTAAATTAACTCAATAAGAGCCATGGAAGAGACTAAAAGTAATCCAAAATTAATTATATTGAGGCCCGTATATCTTGGACCCTTAAACGAGCTCATTATAAGGGTGAAAAATCCGAACTAGGACTCCTAAGTGACTCATTTCGTCGGATTCGCTTAAAAATCGTTACTCAGGGGTTTTAGGGTTCGCTGAACCCGAATTCGAGGCCATTTTGAATTTTCGAAAACTGACATCAAATTCGTAATCGGTGACTCCCAAAACCCCTGAGTAACGATTTTCAAGCGAATCCGACGAATTTTACAAAAAGTGTCCGCCATATTGGATCCGCCATTTTGAATTTTGAAAAAATAATATCATATTCGTAATTAGCGACCCCGAAAACCCCCGAGTAACGAGTTTCAAGCGAATCCGATGAATTTTTCCAAAAGGTGTCCGCCATATTGGTTTTCTGGGGTTTCTGAACTGATGGGGTTAAATGGACCTCGGATTCGGATTCAGCGACCCCAAAAACATAAAGTACACATAGTGAGACCTTTGGGTCAGAACACAAATTTTTTTTTGTGTGGCTGTGATATCATACAGACATACATAGGTGCATATATACCGTACAACATGTATTTTATAGCAGCATCTGCTGCCAAATTTTGTTAATTTTTTTGTTTCCTAATTATTTTAAATTTCTGTTTTAACAAGTTTTGATATAAATTTCCAATCTTTATTATTTTTATATTGGCACAAAGTGCTGGCTCACAACTGGGATCATACACAACTCTTAAATAATTCATATAAGAGTCACACATTCACATTACCGGGGAACGGATTTTTAGGTACTAAAAACCTATAAAAAAGTTAAAATAAAATAACGAAATTGGCTGGAAAAGGCACTAGAAGTAGCAAAAAAAGATAAAAACTTAAAAATAACACTGGTTTACAGGAAAAAAGTTCAACGAACGTCACTACATATCCAATTCTTATATACAATTGCTTGCTGATTCCGGAAATCGAGTTAAATTTTTATTGTAAAGATAAGTTTTCGAGATATTTGTAGGTGTACATGGCGTATGAGTAACATTCTTTCTGCTAATTTTTCATACAAAAAATCTTTGCGCATTTTCATATGACCACTTATTACTTCTTTATTTATCCATCGATTTTCTTCATTATCAACTTGACTTTTTTTTTTGTAACAGAACAGGCTTTAACACAGCCTTGAATATACTAAATGTGCGCTTGATGTGAGTTGATACAAATGGCGCCCAATTAAAATATGGAACGTTTGAAACTTTTATATTATCAGGAATAAGGGCTTTTTTCCTCGCTATAATCACTTTTTAAAGGTACAATAGGCAAAAAACGGCAAATATCTTAAAAAATCGAATATACTCTTAACTCTTCAGCAGAAAAAAAGGCAATTTCGATAAAATCCGTTCCCTGCGCATTACATGCATCTTTACAGAGGCCTATTTGTAGCAATAGAAGAAAATCAAGAAATCTGCAGCGTAGTAGGCCACATGAAGGGTTAACCACCCACAAAATAAATGTTTTTTATCTATACTGGTTTTGGTTGATTTTTGGGATTACGGAAATTTGTTTCCGGCAGGGTAGGAGTGTGATGTAAAGTGGAACGATTTTCCGTCATCCCTTGTAAAATTTCTTTCGTGAGAATAAAAAAAAAAAACATTGAAAGAAGGTAAATAGGTATGTGTCCATTCAACTTGGGCAGATGCTTGATTTCCAATTTGGCTGCTACCTTTAATGAAAACACTATTATTGGCACTTACGAAATGTTTACTGCTGGATTCTCTGCCGTTGAATAATTGCAAGCAATGGAAGTAAACAAAAGTGAGAGCGGTAAATCGTATCCGGCAACAGTGAGCAAGTACGTACACAAATAAAATTGGAAGACGAAAATTTACCAGCAATGATTGATGCAATGAGCCAGCTGCGTTCTGAACAAAGATGGAGGAAGGTAAACGGCATTCTTGGTTGGATCGCAAACAATAGCAACAGGCAGAAACGGATGACGCTTGCCAATGGTTGCGCCTTCACTTAGAATGTGTATGTACATATGTATATACTAGTAAATTCATTTATGTACGCCTGAATGTGTGTTTATGTACTTAAACTGCGTGCTCTTAAAAGGATTCGTGACACTTTGTGTTTGAACAAACTTAAAGACTGGCAGAAATATACATACATGCATACATACGTGCATATGTATGTATGTACATACTACATATAAATTTATGAAATTAATTCGGAAGTGTATTTGTTAATTTCAAACTTTGGGGAATATTTGCAATTAAAATTGTGTATGCACAGATAATGAGAAATTTATTAATTATTCATGCAATGATGAAATCAAAATTAACGTGAATTTTGTGGTTTCATTGTTAATGCTATATTTTAAATGAAATGTGCCCAATTGAGCTGCCACTCTACAGAGAAAGCTACTAGTAGTTGTTATCTAGAATTCTACCAGTTAGCTTTTCAGCTCAACTGTTTCGTCTTCCAATGGCGAAGTCATGCGAAATGTCATTTGTCCGGCTATGCATCAGCTCATACCGCTTCAACAGTTGCAATGGCCGATGGCGCAAAGCACAAGTGTGCCATTCTAGGAATCCGTGGTTCAAATACTCGGACTGCGGAAGTTTATATTTCCAAATGAAAATAAATTAACATTTTTGCATTTTATGTTTAAACTACAAAAAATGTAATTTGTAAAAGCTTAACCACCTCCAATCGGATTCGAACCAGCCGCAGGTTACCACTTTATCTCATACCAGTTGTTGAACTAGCATTTTTATGATTAGTTTGACTTTTCACCGCAGAGCATTTAAACGTATAATTATGAAGCTGAATTTTGAATTCACAGAAATGTAATTTTGTATAATATGTTATTACTCAAACAAATGACAACGTGTTGAGTTTTTTTTTTTTAATATTCGTAATAGTTTTCGTGTTAAATTTTTTTTTTTTATTTTTCTATAAAAATATTGTCCAAGCTTTAACCAAGCCCATATTATTCACAGTTTCAAACTTTATACAAAATTTAGGAAAATTTAACAAATTTTCATTAAAATTTCAACTTTTTAATTCGAATCTTTAGAAAATGTTTGGGTATGCAGTTTTTTAGCCCATACAATTTTTGTCTAATGAAATGCAAGTTTCAACCGGCAAAAAAAATCGCGTTGATTTTTGAGAGACTGCTTTTCCGGTTTTTTTCATATAACAAGTGCAATTTACATAAACTGGCCTTGATTTTTTGGAATTTTGCTGCGAACTGTCTCTTGCATTTTATTTTCTAAGAAATTCATTCTTATATGGAAAAAAGTGCAAAAATCCGTCACCAAAATTGATTTAAAATAAAAAAGTTACATTAAAAAGCTGAAATTTTTTTTGAAAAATGGCTTTGATTAAAGTTTAGTCAATAATTCTATAGAAAAATAACAACGAAAAAATTTAACTTGAAGAATACGAATATTTAAAAAAATCGAAACGTGGCCATTTGTTTGAGTCACTGTACATATGTATTTCCTAGTCAATATCATTACAAAATTTCAGTCAGATATCTCGAAAATTGATTCTGATTATTTAAGTATACATTTTCATGGGTCTCTCTACTTCTTCTGGTAATTACAAATATAGGACCAAAGTTATAATACCATTTCATACAAAAAATTACTAGCTTGATTTTTTGAGAAACGGACAAGCCTTAATACTAACTTCACGCACTTCACGAACTTTTTTATCAGCCCCTCTTGATGGTGTAGGTTACTAATATTGTTAGGTGGAGTCATATAAATACATTCTCTTAAATAAAACTAACTGAAACTAAGACAGGCATTCAAATGTTCATACAAAAATTGAAATAACTCCACTCTGGAGCCATCTATCGCATCAATTTTCTGTAGGTATATTTATCGAAATGTTGTTAACATGTATTCTAAACATTGAAAAACTAACCATAAATAATTTTTTGGGATAATTCGACTAATGCGCCACCTACTGGCACAAAAATTGCGTACCTCTCCTTTGAAATACCTTAAACAAAAAAAAAAACAGTAATCCAAATCGGTTGAGAAACATAGGAGTAGTAAGGAGGATTATAAGTGTAATACAAAAGATTTGATATTTTTTTATGTTTTTACCGCTAAAAATGAAAATATCTTAAGAAAATGACTGAATTTTAAAAAACAGTATACATTTCCATGATCTACGACCCAATATTAAGTTTCAATATTGATCAAAAATTGCTTCTGTATCTAAATTTTAGCATGTACTCGTTTAATTTTTCACTCAAAAGCTCGCTAACGCATATGCGAAGATAGAGATTGAAGACAACCTTATTAAAGTAAGTATATCAAATTTACCATTCTCTTTTTGGTAACAATTGATCACCAGAGCAAAGCACCTAAAACAATGTTCACGCAATATTGGGCTCGAAAAGTTTAAATTTTACTGAAAACGTTATCATTTTAATTACTTAATTTTAATAGAAGCGCATATACATACATATAGTTGGCTTCAACTTTTCTACGTACTAGTTATGTATACATACATTTGTGTTTATGTTCAGGGTAACTTCCTTCAATGGCACTTAAATTCAATAGCTTACACTAATAAAGCCAGCACAAATGCGTAAATAAATTTGTTTGTTTGTTTGTAAAGTGACAAGAAATTTCCGTGAATATTCAAATTTATGGATACACTTCACAACAAATCACAAAGTTATGACAGAGGGAGCACTATTTCTGTTGAGATTGTGTGGCTCCAAACGGAAGTGTCAGATAGGCTCCTTTTCATGTTAATACACACACATACAGTGAGGGTCAAATGTGTGAGCATGTCGTCATATATGCTAAGTTGATTTGAATCGGTGGGTAATAAATATGTATGTACATTTGTATATCTACACACAAACATATGCATAGATGTGTATACTTTTACAATTCTATGAATTTTTTGTAGCCGACACATGCGCCTTTCTCATGCTCGTATAAAATCAGACAGTTTTCATTAGTTAATATCAGAATTCATCAAATTCGTCATCAATCACCGATTTCGACACGCCTAGAAACATGAAAGGATAGTGGGAAATGAAAGGCAAATAATAAAACATTATTTCCTATAGGCGTGGGTTAAGTGCTTTACGATTTTTGTCAGAAGTTTACTTTGTATTCACTTTAATGCTTAGACATCTATGCGTTTAATAAATAGCTATTGGTAAACATATATCTTTTTATGTATTTAGAAATATATATACCTCAACGTCTAAATTTTGTATGGGGTAGCTCTTTATTTTGTTCAACGTACAACATAAGTATAGGTATCTACGAAAATTGAAAAATTTTTAGTGGTCGCTCGCTATCGGGGTTTGAAAAAACAAAAGCAAATCGATTTAATAGTTTTCCAAATATCTCGAGAACGGGGCGAGGAAAAAAATTTGAAAAAAATCACACATATACACATCAAAATTCTCTGTGAAATAAAATATTTAAAAAAAATTTTTTATTGAAAAATTTTTCACATCTAAAAAAAAAATTGAAAAAAATCACAATGGTAGCTCTGGGTATTGCGCAATATTTAAGTAGAGTATTATGGGGTGCACTCAAAAATAATTTGATTATGAATCGGTTTTTAAGCCGAAGTTGAGTAAAATGAGTACATTAGAACTTTTGGCAAATAAACGTGTAAGAAATATATCCGATTAAAAAATCTAAAAATTATTTGTCGTTTAAAGAATAAAGGGAATGCCGCATTATACTAAAGCCGGCCTTTCGGCATAAGCTACTTTTCCATACGAAAACAGATATGAATTCATATATATACTATTTATTTAACGTTTGCTAGAAGAGTGTCATACGTCGTTTTTTTTTTTTTAGTCCATCTCATCCTGGCGAAGGCTGAGGAGAAAATATTCTATACTCTCCCTTTTCTCCAAGTGAGGTGTACACAGTGGGTCGACAATGATACCCGCGGTTACAATCAGTCTTGTCAGGGCTCGTTGCTCTCTCTTTCTATATCGAATGAGTAACTTCGCCACCATACTGAATGACCTTTTCAGAAAAAAGGGTGGCAGCATTGCATCAACTGTTCCCATGAGCCTGAAGCTTGAGATTCTGTATGCAACTGCCAGTTTTAGTTATAACTAACTGGCTGTAGTGGCGACTTCGGTTAAATTTTTTTTTCCAACACGACAATGTCCACAGCTGCTTAAGCTTCCTCTGTTTTGCAACGGAGTTCAGCTTAGACTTAAATCCTTGGGAAATTCTTAATTAGATGCTAGTGGCTTACAGCAGCTTTGCTATCAACTCCAACCCTGATTTGATCCCGTTTAACATAGAAACTTTGAGTTTGACTATGGTTCTACGCAATAATACTACAGCAGAATACTTGGCTATCGGTCTTACACAAACTCGGTTTACCTACAGCAATTTGAGTGGATTCAGAACCAAAGCCTTACTAAGAGTTCTCCGACGCTGGTCATGGTACAAAGGCCAGCTTTTATTAGAACTGGGCTCTTCCACATTTTTGGCATATTCAAATACACGCTATGCAATCCAGGTGACAAACAATCTGGCAGACTCTTGCATGTAATCAATATTTCTATAGAAGTCTCTTAAAGTTAGCGCATGAGTTACTGGCTTATTAATATAAACATAATCCTTAAAGCTAGGTAGTTTGTGGGAAAACTTTTGACAGATTGCTGTTATTACAAATTAGAAATTGATTACAAATGATGATTTGAGATGAAGAATTTTTGGGAAAAAATAAACAATTCAGTACTCGGCATTTGACCCTTTTTATTTCGAAAGGAATTCAGCTTTGCTAAGCATTTCGGAAATTGGCTAAGTGGCTACAGTGGCTAACTGCAATTCAGGTAAGATGTATGTATGTATGTGTGCATAACAGTACTGTGGCTTATGAGTAGTTCACAGAGACCTTGACTGGCTGAAAAAGTCAGCCATGGCGTATGAGCGATTAAAGTTGATTGACAGGCAGTGACACGTACGGACAAGCGAGCAAGTAACTGACTTATGAATGTCAATTAGCGAAATTTCTCACATACGAAGATGTATTACCGCATGAAAGGATGCCCCAAATATGTATGGCGTATGAGTGATGCAAAGTACATAAGTAGGGTGGGACGCAGGTATTGTGAATAAGTACGCAGTGGTCATACGTGTTGTTTAAGTGACCAAATGAGTTCAATTGTGTGCGTAGAAAAGCACTTATATGTACATTAGGGTGGTACAAAAACAATAAAGTCGGAATTGTAATGCTCTCACGCCCAAGGATTGTTCTATATCGAAAAAAATGTACACCTATTTTGTTATTTTGAAATCAAAAAATATTTAGAGGTCGCTCTAAGCGCTCAAAGTATTTTTATATGGGGAAAAAACAACTTTTCTTAGATATGATATAGAATTCTTGAAAATCAAGATTTTTCGATCGGAAAACTCTGGTTCTCTTCAAGAGACTTTCAATAATAATACCCAATTGTTTATTTAACCATTCTTTAATACTGATGATTTTTTATTGGTACCCCCAATGCATTTTTCGGGGTTTTAGGGGTTTTTTAGCGGACCTATAAATTATAGTTGCGATAAAAAAACAATTATGTAACGGGTGATTTTTTAAGAGCTTGATACCTTTTTTTTTAAAAAAACGCATAAAATTTGCAAAATCTCATCGGTTCTTTATTTGAAACGTTAGATTGGTCCATGACATTTACTTTTTGAAGATAATTTCATTTAAATGTTGACCACGGCTGCGTCTTAGGTGGTCCATTCGGAAAGTCCAATTTTGGGCAACTTTTTCGAGCATTTCGGCCGGAATAGCCCGAATTTCTTCGGAAATGTTGTCTTCCAAAGCTGGAATAGTTGCTGGCTTATTTCTGTAGACTTTAGACTTGACGTAGCCCCACAAAAAATAGTCTAAAGGCGTCAAATCGCATGATCTTGGTGGCCAACTTACCGGTCCATTTCTTGAGATGAATTGTTCTCCGAAGTTTTCCCTCAAAATGGCCATAGAATCGCGAGCTGTGTGGCATGTAGCGCCATCTTGTTGAAACCACATGTCAACCAAGTTCAGTTCTTCCATTTTTGGCAACAAAAAGTTTGTTAGCATCGAACGATAGCGATCGCCATTCACCGTAACGTTGCGTCCAACAGCATCTTTGAAAAAATACGGTCCAATGATTCCACCAGCGTACAAACCACACCAAACAGTGCATTTTTCGGGATGCATGGGCAGTTCTTGAACGGCTTCTGGTTGCTCTTCACTCCAAATGCGGCAATTTTGCTTATTTACGAAGCCATTCAACCAGAAATGAGCCTCATCGCTGAACAAAATTTGTCGATAAAAAAGCGGATTTTCTGCCAACTGATTTTGGTAATAAAATTCAATGATTTGCAAGCGTTGCTCGTTAGTAAGTCTATTCATGATGAAATGTCAAAGCATACTGAGCATCTTTCTCTTTGACACCATGTCTGAAATCCCACGTGATCTGTCAAATACTAATGCATGAAAATCCTAACCTCAAAAAAATCACCCTTTATTATTATTGGGAATCGCCTGCAGATAACCAGAGTTTCCCGATAGAAATATATTGATTTTTAAGAATTCTATACCATTTCTACGAAAAGTTGTTTTTTCCCCATATAAAATGCATGGAAAATTTTGGGCGCTTTAAGCGACCTCTAAATATTTTTTGATTTCAAAATAAAAAATAGGGATATATTTTTTTCCGGTATAGAACAATCCTAGGGGGTGAGAGCATAAAAATTCCGAATTTACTTTTTCACGTGCCTTTTTGGACCACCCTAATGTACGAGGGTGGATTGAAAAGTCGTTAGAATTGCGACATCTATCGGTCATTAATTTACTTAATTATTGTGAATGTTAGAAGTGAACTGTCAAAAGCGAGCTGTAAAAATTTCATAACATATGGTCAAACGGTACTTTTTTGAGAATTATTTTTGCAAAACACTATTGTATTTTTATTAAAAATGGAAAAAAGTGAACTTCGTGCTGTTATAAAGTACTTTCATTTGAAAGGTTTAAACCAGAAACAAATTATTGAGGAGTTGCAGACAGTATTAGGGGAACATGCACCCTCAAATGCAACAGTTTACAATTGGGTAAACGAGTTTAAACGTGGTCGGATAAGCACCAAAGATGAGCCACGCTCTGGGAGGCCAAAAGAGGTAACGACTCCAGAAACGGTGGAAAAAGTGTACAAAATTGTCACACAAGATCGAAGAATTAAATTGAGAGAGATTGCTGACATTGTGAACATTAGTTATGAACGTGTGCATAACATAATACATGATGAATTGGGTATGAAAAAGCTTTCAGCAAGATGGGTGCCGCGTTTGCTAACTCCTCTGCAAAAAATGAACCGAATGTCGACTTCAAAAGTTGGTTTAGACATGTTTAACAGAAATCCATCGGAATTTTTGCGTCGTTTCATACCGATGGATGAAACGTGGATCCACCACTATAAACCAGAGTCTAAAGAACAGTCCAAACAATGGGTAGAACGTGGCACAAGTGCTCCAAAGAAGGCAAAGGTCGTTGCATCAGCTGGTAAGGTTATGGCATCTATTTTTTGGGATGCACAAGGTATAATTTTCATAGATTATCTTGAAAAGGGTAAAACCATCACAGCTGAATATTATTCATCTTTGTTGGATACATTGGACCAAAATATTAAGCAAAAACGGCCACATTTGAAAAAGAAGAAAATCCTCTTTCATCATGATAACGCTCCTTCACATTCATCTTGGAAAACGCAGGAAAAAATAAATGAGTTAGGCTATGAATTGCTCCCTCATCCGCCATATTCGCCAGATTTAGCTCCCAGTGACTTTTTCCTTTTTCCAAATATGTAAAAATGGCTCGGCGGAAAAAGATTTGTGTCAAATAGTGAAGTTATAGCTGCAACAAATACTTATTTTGAAGGTTTTGAAAAAACTTATTTTAGAGAAGGAATAAATATGTTAGAAAAGCGTTGGAAAAAATGTATTGACTTAAAAGGAGATTATGTTGAAAAATAAATAAATTTTTTGTTAAAAAACCAATGTCTAGTTTTTCATTCTAACGACTTTTCAACCCACCCTCGTACATATGCATATTCTACATATGCATGTGGGAAGGGAGTGGGTTGTGAGTGATGGTGTGTTCCACATAAGGTGTTTTAAAAGAATCTGGGCCATTAAGGAGTACAATTAGTTAAGGGTTGCATGAAGGCACATACAAATTTATGTAAATATGTATGTCTTCACATAATGGATGGCTTTCGGGACTATGCAAACATTGAAAAGATTCCAATACATGGTAAATGTGTAGCGAATGCGAGTGATTTGACTTGCCAGCTCAGAGCGGCCGTGTGCTATAAAAGCTATTATTATTTACTGCCGTCACATTTTTAGACACGGTAGCACACATGGGTTCAGAGCAACTCCTTTCACTATAAAACTCTATCACAGAAACACGAACGAGTGAGAAACTCAATCAATTTAAGTTTTCAAACTTTGCCGACCATCTCTTTGCGGATAAAATAACTTTTGGATGTAAAAAGTTCTCCGGCTTCGATGCGTTGTTTTTATTTTGCTATGAAAAAAGTTGAAGAGAAACAAAATTTAGAATCGCTTCTCAAATTTTTAAGGAAATTGCTAAATTTTTGAAATGCTTACTAACATTCATAAAAGTTGGCTACACCCGGCAATCTAAAAGGATGCTACAGAAGAATGTGTTTAATTGAGAAGTTAATTTGAAAACATTGCCATAAATGGACCAAATCTGAAATTTTTGATTAGAGAAGGAAAAAGTGATGAAAAAATAATTTCTAAAGACAGGTTCATCAGCGAAAATGAGCACTCAGATCCAAAGCGATAGCGCACAGAGGAATGAGATTGGCAAAAAGTCCGCATTTCAAAATGTCTGCAAATAATAAACTAAGTAGTTGGTTAATTTCTAAAAATTTAGTAAAATCAAATGTTCTCATACTAGTGTATGGGATGTGTTAGAATAATTCAATAGAAATTTACTACATTCATCATCTTTCAGAAGTGGCTGTTGTTCTCAAACAGTCAATTAGAAAGTAAGCAAGTAACTCAATATTTTTATTGCTAGTTCACTAAATTTTCTTGCAAATGAGTTTATTTGTACAATACCCATATATCTATTCAAAGTATGAATGAATGTATGTAGAATAATATGCACAAATGTATAAAGTAATTTATGCATTCCGATATCATTTTATGGCTGTCTGCATTAAAAATTGACACGAAAATGAATTGCCTGGTTTGCTTCATGGCTCTTATACAAATATAC
>NW_023458561.1:62170944-62173274 GCF_013731165.1 Rhagoletis pomonella | reverse complement strand
CGAAAATGAATTGCCTGGTTTGCTTCATGGCTCTTATACAAATATACACATACATACAGATGGACATAAGTTTGTAATAAATATATAATAACAATAAGCAAACATATTTCCATGTCTACAAATTAAGGTGGGTCTTGTTTTTTGGCGACTACCTGACGTCTGCTTTGACGCCACCAATTTCATGTGTGGCATGACTAGCATATGTGTAGGTAAAATTGCATACATACAACAAATACACCTTGGCATTAGATGTAGGCGGAATCGAAAGAAACTTTTATATTAAAACTTTGCTAAACTTTTCGCAGCATTCTCTTTTATTGCAATACGCACATTTCATTTTATTTTTATTTGATTTTTCCATTAAAATAAATTATAATTGGGAAAACTATGCATATCTGACGTGAAAACGTGAATAATTCACTATCAACTTTTCTAATGCCGCTAGAACTGCGAGCAGTTATGTTTTGCTTCGCGCGAGAACATGCGGTTGTATTTTGATGGTATGAGGATATGTGATGATTAGTCGCCTCTACACCCATCATAGTGATTAAGGTTGAAACTAAAGTCCACGCTAGCGGAAGCGTGGAAACTTTGTGAGATTTAAACTGTTTCCAAAGCACTTTAAGCTTAATTTTTAATTTCAGTATTTACATATGTATGCAGGCGTTGTTGAACAAAAAGAAGACTTTCGGAACTAGTGAAGGTTTAGAGAGATTATTTTTGGCCATTTCCCAATTAAACTCTAGTCGGAAATTCAGCAATATTGCAAAAATGTATGTTTTTGTGTGTAAATTAATTTCAAACATAACTTTTTTCAACAAAATATTACAATTTATCGAATACATTTAATCTCTTAACTCCTCACAATCGTTTTTTTGCCCTTATTTTGAAGAACTTATTTGCAACAAATCCAGTGCAACAAATTACAAAAAGTTAGTGTTGATGGGAATCGGACCAACTGCATTCGATTAAAGTGGCCGAATGTTAAAAAAAAAATACCAAGGGATTTTAAAAAATTGGTCACCACTTTCGCAATGTCTTTTCGAAGTTGTCTAACATCCCAAAATGAGAAGGTATAATCTTTCTTTATTTTTAAAATTTCTCTTTGAAATCAATTTTAAGTAAGTAACACAAATTATAAAAAAATTATAATAAAAACATTTTCAATTATCACCTCTTATCACTGATCAGAATGGCTAGAGTAAACCGCTGCCGCACAGTGGTTTTAAACTGGAATTTACTGTTCAAAATAGTCCAGAGCCTTAATTTTTAAATTTTTGAAATATTTGTTTATATAAATAAATTTTTTTTTAGTGCAAAGTGAAAAGCAAGTAGTAGTTTTAAAGAAAATCGGTCCTCCTGTTCCTGCAAATAAATGTGATATAAATAATAAAAGCTAGTTGAAACCAATTGTAGGCTTCCCCCAAAACGGTAAAAAATTTCACAAGAAAAATTTTTAAATCGAAGACTGAGTGGAAGATTGAACTATCTCGTCAGCCGGTTCGTAAACACTCAATCTGAGAAAATGGCAAAATTTTGCTTGGTTACAAGATTTCAGCAGCTGAGTGGAAAATCGACCTCGGCAACTCGTTGTAAAACGCCCTATCTAAGCAATTTTTTATCAAAGACGTCCTATCTCAAAATTTGCTTAAAAAACGCCCTATCTCAACTGCCGATATATTGAATTTACATTAAATCAGGACATCTGCAAAGAAAGTTCTCTACAACTACATTCCTCTAGAATTCGTTGCAGGCGTGGCCTGATTTCTGAAGTGGGTGCAAACTGGTTTTGCTATCGATAGTTTCGGTACTTGTCGATATAACAATCGATATTTTTATCGATTTTGTTATCGATTTTTAAATCGATATCTCAAGCAATTTTTTTATCGATATTGTTATTGGTTTTGTTATCAATACTGTTATAGATTTTCTTATCGATTATTTACCGAATTTTTTTATCAATTATTTATCGATTTTGTTATCGACTATTTATCGATATTTTTGATCGAAATTGTTATCGATTTAGTTATCGATATTGTTATCAATATTGCTATCGATTTTGTTATCGATTATTTATCAATTTTGCTATCGACTATTTATCGATTTTTTATCGACTTTGTTATCGGTTATTTATCGATTTTTTTATAGATATTTTTATCGGCATTCTTAGCGATTTTCTAATCGATCTTTGTTATCGATTACACTGGTCTACAAATTTCAACTTTTTTTCTGCGAATAAGACGGGACCTGGTGTTTCTGAACGGATTTTTCGTGCTGAACACGAATCCGGGGTCAAAAATGTCCCATCACGTCACGTTTTCGAGAAAAAA
>NW_023458561.1:62166607-62170844 GCF_013731165.1 Rhagoletis pomonella | reverse complement strand
CGAAAATGAATTGCCTGGTTTGCTTCATGGCTCTTATACAAATATACGCATACATATATATGGACCTATGTATGTAATAAATATTTTACTAAGCAAACATATTTCCATGTCTACAAATTAAGGTGCGTCTTGTTTTTTGGCGACTACCTGACGTCTGCTTTGACGCCACCAATTTCATGTGTGGCATGACTAGCATATGTGTAGGTAAAATTGCATACATGCATACATACAACAAATACACCTTGGCATTAGATGTGGGCGGAATCGAAAGAAACTTTTATATTAAAACTTTGCTAAACTTTTCGCAGCATTCTCTTCTATTGCCAAACGAACATTTCATTTTGTTTTTATTTGATTTTTCCATTAAAATAAATTATAATTGGGAAAACTATGCATATCTGACGTGAAAACGTGAATAATTCACTGTCAATTTTTCTAATGCCGCTAGAACTGCGAGCAGTTATGTTTTGCTTCGCGCGAGAACATGCGGTTGTATTTTGATGGTATGAGGATATGTGATGATTAGTCGCCTCTACACCCATCATAGTGATGAAGGTTAAAACTAAAGCCCACGCTAGCGGAAGCATGGAAACTTTGTGAGATTTAAACTGTTTTCAAAGCACTTTAAGCTTAATTTTTAATTTCAGTATTTACTTTCGGAACTAGTGAAGGTTTAGAGAGATGATTTTTGCCATTTCCCAATTAAACTCTAGTCGGAAATTCAGCAATATTGCAAAAATGTATGTTTTTGTGTGTAAATTAATTTCAAACATAACTTTTTTCAACAAAATATTACAATCTATCGAATACATTTAACCTCTTAACTCCTCACAATCGTTTTTTTTTGCCCTTATTTTGAAGAACTTATTTGCAACAAATCCAGTGCAACAAATTTCAAAAAGTTAGTGTTGATAGGAACCGGACCAACTGCATTCGATTAAAGTGACCGAATGTTAAAAAAAATAAAAGGAATTTTAAAAAATTGGTCACCACTTTCGCAATGTCTTTTTCAAGTGGTCTAACATCCCAAAATGGGAAGGTATAATATTTCTTTATTTTTCAAATTTCTCTTTGAAATCAATTTTAAATAAGTAACACAATTTATAAAAAAAATTAAAATAAAAACATTTTCAATTATCACCTCTTATCACTGATCAGAATCGCTAGAGTAAACCGCCGCCACACAGTGGTTTTAAACTGGAATTTACTGTTCAAAATAGTCAAGAGCCTTAATTTTTAAATTTTTGGAAATATTTGTTTATATAAATAAATTTTTTTTAGTGCAAAGTGAAGAGCAAGTAGTAGTTTTAAAGAAAATCGGTTCTCCTGTTGCTGCCAATAAATGTGACATAAATAAATAAAAGCTAGTTGAAACCAATTGTAGGCTTCCCCCAAAACGGTAAAAAATTTCACAAGAAAAATGTTTAAATCGAAGACTGAGTGGAAGATTGAACTATCTCGTCAGCCGGTTCGTAAACACTCAATCTCAGAAAATGGCGAAATTTTTTATGGTTATAAAATTTCAGCAGCTGAGTGGAAAATCGACTCGGCAACTCGTTGTAAAACGCCCTATCTAAGCAATTTTTTATCAAACACGTCCTATCTCAAAATTTGCTTAAAAAACACCCTATCTGAACGGCCGATATATTGAATTTACATTAAATCAGGACATCTGCAAAGAAAGTTCTCTACAACTACATTCCTCTAGAATTCGTTGCAGGCGTGGCCGGATTTCTGAAGTGGGTGCAAACCGGTTTTGCTATCGATAGTTTCGGTACTTGTCGATATAACAATCGATATTTTTATCGATTTTGTTATCGATTTTTAAATCGATATCTCAAGCAATTTTTTTATCGATATTGTTATTGGTTTTGTTGTCAATACTGTTATAGATTTTCTTATCGATTATTTACCGATTTTTTTATCAATTATTTATCGATTTTGTTGTCGACTATTTATCGATTTTCTTATCGATATTTTTTATCGAAATTGTTATCGATTTTGTTATCGATATTTTTATCAATATTGCTATCGATTTTGTTATCGATTATTTATCAATTTTGCTATCGACTATTTATGGATTTTTTATCGACTTTATTATCGGTTATTTATCGATTTTGTTATAGATATTTTTATCGGCATTCTTAGCGACTTTCTAATCGATCTTTGTTATCGATTATCTATCGATTTTTTATCGATATTTTTATCGATTTTCTGATCGATTTTGTTATGGAAATTTTGATCGATTTTGTTATCGGTTTTGCAATCGATATTTTGTTGGATGTTACTAACGATTTTGTTATCGATAGAATATAGGGATAAAAATGAAGATAACGGAAAACAATAACATAAATGGTATTAGAACGGACAGGGGTAGAGGTAGGGATCTAGATAGAAAAAAGAGAAAAAATATAATGTTACTAAGCAAAAGCAGATGTACGTATGTGCATATGTACATACATATCGTCGTTTAAAGTGCAAGACCGCGTATCAACAAAATGCAAAACCGCGTATGTGAAGTTGTACAAATAATTTTCTAGTGTAAAAACACTCATATTTCAAAATGGTTCTCTTTTTTATAAAGATATCGCATATCTAACTACACTGAGGGAAAAATACATTAAAATCAAATAGAAACGTAATTGATCTTACTATAAACGTCAACGAAAGTACTGTATATTGGTAAATATTCAATTTAATTACGCGCAAATTAAAATGACCGCGTTCGTACTGAAAAAGCATCCATGAAGTGAATAATCAAGACAAAACCAAAAAAAAATTATATTTGCATGTTGCCTGCAGTGGAATTCGAACCCGACCATCTCCGGATATCATCAACTTGTGGCAAGCATCTATGCGCACTCAGCTACACCCAGGCTTATAAATTTGCTTTCAAATGTTGAATATACATCAACACCACAGCACGCGATGTGTACTATGTATGTATGTGTGTGTTGTCACCGCTCTCAGAGCGGCACTCCCCTGCAGGAAATGTATCTAACTACAAGCTAAACTTAAGTTAGATTAGGAAGGAGCTATAATTCACTTATTATCTGTATATTTTCTTCGATGAAAGCTAACTATATTTCTATGGCGATGGCCGCGAAATAGTCAAGGGTGGTTACCTCTGCATTTGATGTAACTAACTTGTAACTAACTACTTTTGGTCATTAAATATCAATAGGAAAAACAAAATATTCTTATTTATTTATTATTATTATTTTTTATTTACTTTATTTATTTTATTTTATTACATTTCATATTTGTTTACATATTCTCCTGTAGGTGGCCCCATATTCCAACTCCGTCAGACATAACTTCAAAATGATAATATGAAATTTCGATTTTCCTTTTATTTGTCCTCAATTCGAAAACGTATTTGCGAAGTGCATGATATTTATATAGAAACGCGTTTAAAGAAAACAATTTCGAGCTTTACTCCTGCACTACTTATCCGCTTGTTTCAAGTTAGCTTTTTGTAGCTAACCACAAGCTATATATTTTATAGAAATCCCGCAAAAAAGCTAACTACAAGTAGGGTATTTTTTACCAATTGATAATTTTTTTCTGCAGGGTCTGCATGCTTGGGGTGCGTATGTACACCTACATATACATACTCAGATGTGAACAGTCAAATACGTGCGTAATAAATTTTGTATGAAAATATTATTTTTAAATACGAACATTTTTAAACGGTAATCAAATGTAAAGTATTCATTTTTACTATGCATTATTTCCCTGAGTGTAGTATATTTCAGTACGAATGGATAAGGATTGAGCCAAGAGCTTGTGTGGGCAAATCCAATCTTTGGCAGCCAATGTCAGATACGCGGTTTTGTACTTTAAACAACGATATGTACGTATGTACATACATATATTGGTTATTAGACAAAATATGTAATATAAGTTTCACTTCTCCAGTGTGGCCCAGGCGCAGTTACTTTTTTGTATTAATATCGATACTGAAGGAGCCAACCGAAAAAGTTTAATTTCGTCTTTAATATTTTCATCGCTCTGGCAAACAACCCGATAAGTTGCTGATTAAATAAAAAACACAGTGGGCTGGCGGGTTAATAGGTACTATAATACAATCTTTCACATCAAAATACGCTGCCATGTTCAAGACATAAATTCACGATCCCACTGTACTGCATACATACTTATGTTGTGTTCATAAAAATTGGTTTAATGATTCAACTTAAACGCCCACATAGGCATCAAATCGGCAAGAACCCTT
>NW_023458561.1:62164337-62166507 GCF_013731165.1 Rhagoletis pomonella | reverse complement strand
AAGGGTTCTTGCCGATTTGATGCCTATGTGGGCGTTTAAGTTGAATCTTTAAACCAATTTTTACGAACACAACATAAGTATGTATGCAGTACAGTGGGATCGTGAATTTATGTCTTGAACATGGCAGCGTATTTTGATGTGAAAGATTGTATTAAAGTACCTATTAACCCGCCAGTCCACTGTTTGTTTTATTTAATTAGCAACTTATCGGGTTAAAGTAGCTTGTTTGCCAGAGCGATTAAAAAAAATTAAAGACGAAATTAAACTTTTGCGGTTGGCTCCTTCAGTATCGGTATTGATAAAAAAAAAAGTAACTGCGCTCGGGCCACAATGGAGAATTGAAACTTATATTACATATTTTGTCTAATAACCAATATATGTATGTACATACATACATATCGTTGTTTAAAGTACAAAACCTCGTATCGCGATTCTGCAAAACCGCGTATCTGACATTGGCTGCCAAAAATTGGATTTGCCCACACAAGCTCTTGGCTCAATCCTTATCCATTCGTACTGAAATATACTACACTGAGGGAAATAATGCATAGTAAAAAGTAATACTTTATATTTGATTATCGTTTAAAAATGTTCATATTTAAAAATAATATTTTCATACAAAATTTATTACGCACGTATTTGACTGTTCACATCTGAGTATGTATATGTAGGTGTACATACGCACCCCAAGCATGCAGACCCTGCAGAAAAAAATTATCAATTGGTAAAAAATACCCTACTTGTAGTTAGCTTTTTTGCGGGATTTCTATAAAATATATAGCTTGTGGTTAGCTACAAAAAGCTAACTTGAAACAAGTGGAGAAGTAGTGCAGGAGTAAAGCTCGAAATTGTTTTCTTTAAACGCGTTTCTATATAAATATCATGCACTTCGCAAATACTTTTTCGAATTGAGGACAAATAAAAGGAAAATCGAAATTTCATATTATCATTTTGAAGTTATGTCTGACGGAGTTGGAATATGGGGCCACCTACAGGAGAATATGTAAACAAATATGAAATGTAATAAAATAAAATAAATAAAGTAAATAAAAAATAATAATAATAAATAAATAAGAATATTTTGTTTTTCCTATTGATATTTAATGACCAAAAGTAGTTAGTTACAAGTTAGTTACATCAAATGCAGAGGTAACCAGGTTAGCTTTCATCAAAGAAAATATACAGATAATAAGTGAATTATAGCTCCTTCCTATCAACTTAGCTTGTAGTTAGATACATTTCCTGCAGGGGAGTGCCGCTCTGAGAGCGGTGACAACACACACATACATACATAGTACAAATCGCGTGCTGTGGTGTTGATGGATATTCAACATTTGAAAGCAAATTTATATGTCTGGGTGTAGCTGAGTGCGAAAGATGCTTGCCACAAGTTGTCCGGAGATGGTCGGGTTCGAATTCCACTGCAGGCAACAGAAAAAAATTTTTTTTTTTTTAGGTTTTGTCTTGATTATTCACTTCATGGATGCTTTTTTAGTACGAACGCGGTCATTTTAATTTGCGCGTAATTGAATTGAATATTTACCAATATACAGTACTTTCGTTGACGTTTATAGTAAGATCAATTACGTTTCTATTTGATTTTAATATTTTTTCCCTCAGTGTAGTTAGATATGCGATTGCTTTATAAAAAAGAGAACCATTTTGAAATATGAGTGTTTTTACACTCTAGAAAATTATTTGTACAACTTCACATACGCGGTTTTGCATTTTGCTGATACGCGGTTTTGCATCTTAAACGACGATATGTATGTACATATGCACATACGTACATCTGCTTTTGCTTAATAATATTATATTTTTTCTCCTTTTCTATCAAGATCCCCTACCTCTACCCCTGTCCGTTCTAATACCATTTATGTTATTGTTTTCCGTTATCTTCATTTTTATCTCTATATTCTATCGATAACAAAATCGTTAGTAACATCCAACAAAATATCGATTGCAAAACCGATAACAAAATCGATGACATGTTCGATCAAAATTTCCATAGCAAAATCGATCAGAAAATCGATAAAAACATCGATAAATAACACTGGTCTACAAGGGTTTTGCGAATAAGACGGGACATGGTGTTTCCGAACGGATTTTTCGTGCTGAACACGAATCTGGGGTCCAAAACTTCCCATCACGTCACGTTTTCGAGAAAAAA
>NW_023458561.1:62148251-62164237 GCF_013731165.1 Rhagoletis pomonella | reverse complement strand
GATTCAACTTAAACGCCCACATAGGCATCAAATCGGCAAGAACCCTTTACCAACATGCTTAAGCTACTATGCCATGATTAGCGCAGTCTGCCTTACTTGACCTCATTTAAAGCGCATTCATGAATCTTACTGTGCTTTGGATCCAGTAGTACTTAGTCTCGTTATGTGCCCTCTTGATGTAAGTTGTGGCAAAAAATATAAATGCTACGCTGTGGTTTGCTTCTTTTTTCTTTTGACAAATGCGTGCTGTGCAAACTGATTCAATGCATACGTGAATTATTTGCATAAATCTGTAAAGGATTTGTTGCTACTTGCTGTACGCAGCTTGAGTTTATTTATTAAGAGAAATATAAAGAAAGAAATCTCGCTTTGATAAGTCATTTGCGTACATATTTTTGCAAATTTTTTTTATAATTCGCTTGTTGTTTTCTAATCGGATAATATTTACAAGTACGCGCACAATACTTTGTTTTTTTTTAAGATCTCGTGTAATGGGTGCCCCAAAAGTGGAAGAACATTAAGAATAAGTTAAGGCCTGAGAGTCTGTGTTTCTTCGATATCGTCGATTAATTCAGCGACTTTGAATAAGGGGCTTTGTTGTTGTGGTAAGGCAAAAGTGCACAAAAAGTATAGTGCTTATCATAACTATACGACCATCACATATTAATAAGTTTTGACTATTTATTTTATTATTTTTTTTTTTATATACTTTAACAAAAACCATATAAAATCAAGTTCCAATTTTTGTGTAATATTTAAAAAATTAAATCAACAAACTTTCGTCAAAATTTCGAGGTTTTCAATTAGTAGTTTTGAAGCCCATTCAAAGAGTGCAAGTCTGAAGTAGCCGGGAATTACCGTTGATTTTTGGCCATATATTTTATGGACGATATCAGTCATTTTCTTCTATATGAAGTATTTTCGACGATTTTTTTATATGATAAAAAGAGCAATACCACGACCAGCCGGGTTCTATCAAAAAAAAGTCTCGAAGCTGTAAAACAGCAGGTCAGTCAATTTATGTAACAATATGACGATGCACACGACACATTTTAGGAGAAGTTCCGTCAAAGCCGCCAAAAATATGCGAAACGTTTGGGAGTAGCGTTTCGTTAATGCTGAAGAAGCAACGAAAACTTTAATGGAGTAGGGAGAGTTCTTCATTTTCTCTGTATTACTGTCCTGCACTGCTTAGGAGTAGAGTGCGTCTTTTTGGGGTTCCCTTAGTTTGATGATTAATATGAAAGTGCGGATTTTAATCTAAGGTGTGGAATAAAGATCATTAGGGACTCAAATGGTGCAGCAAGGAGAAGTGCAGCTTTCCCAATAGTGGTACACAACGGGACTACTACTTGAGATATATATATATTTTTGTCGGAACTTAACACACAAAGCAGCGCATCAACGAGAACAGATAGCGCAATAAATGAAACGGAATTTTATAGCTTAAGTGATGAAAAATTTGGTAAAGCTCCAGAGTCGCTGCATAAAGAGTATTACCTGAACTTTGAAAATAACCTTCAAAAATAAAAGTTTGGATATTTTTTTTCTTTTTTTTTTTGAATTGAAAATAGCACCTGATGATATTTGTAAAAAGTGTTAAAAATATGTTTTTGGTTTTCTTCCGTCAAAGAAGTCATTTCCTTGGGTGCAATAACAGATTTGTATATGGAACTAATTTTTTTTAAGCGGATAAAAGTTCAAATGGAGAAAAAACTCAAAACTTCGGGAGCTAGTTTTATAGGTCAAGGTAGCTATTTTTATCCAAGTAGATATAAAGCACCGTTATGTTTGTTTCGCGACATAAGATTTTGAAACGAGTGACTATATTGGGATCCCCTTTAATTGCAGACTGACATACATGGTATTTTTTCTGTTTCGGTTATTTTTATGTTCGTTGCGTACTTCTTTTTATAATGTTTGGTTGTTTGTTTTTTTTTTGTGGTTTGCTTAACATTATTTTTTGTGTGTTTTATCTCATTTTTTATCTTTTTTACTCGTTAACTTGGGCTTCATTGTTTTGATGTGGCGCGCTTTTGGGTTTTCGCAGTTTTGAAGGCAATGTACCGTCAATGATTTATGGCATTACAACATTGTCTTATGAGCTGCTTTACACGCCACACTTGCTGAAAATTTGAAGCTACTTACCGCACCGCCGCAAACGGTTTACTTACGAATTTTTCGCTTTTTTCATTTTTCCCTTGGTTGCCAATGCTTTAATGAACGAATTTTGCAGGCTTTGTTCTTAAGTTTTTTTGCTGTAGTTTTATTCAATAATCCTTTCTTGCACTTCTTCCTCACGCAAATTTTTCACACTTCAGTTTAGCAGTATTAAGCTGAAAATTTATATGCTCACAGTTGACTGACAAGGAAGGTTATCGGATGGATTTTTTTATAATTAAGCTATGGAGATATGCGTATACGTATCTTCGCTCTTCATTTAAGTTTAAGTGTTCTCATTTATTATTAAATAATTGAATTCGCAGCAGACAAGAGCTAAGCAGCTGATATGTATTGAAAGTATAATCGGGCTTTTGTGAGGAGTAGATTGGCATTGATAATATTCTGTGTTGTACAAGGAATTAAAATTTGATTTATTGAATCAGCAAGTAGCAATTTCATCGGAAAAAATTATGCGCCACTTTCTTGTGTACCTCATACAATTACAACCCTGAGGGAAAAGAAGCTGTGCGAAAGCAGCGAACATCGAGCAAAATCAATATTAGCAAAAATATCGAAAACAAAGAAAAAGTGCACATATTAAGTAGTAAAACTTAAATGACTTAATGCCCACGATGACCGAGCATAAAAATTTTGCCAACAGCATAAAACTGTAGAGAATAAAAACTTTGCTTGTCTCGACACAAACTTTAATGTGCCGCCAAGCCATGTAGAGGTTCAACAAACCTTAAACAGCATCCAAGAGTTTCTAAGAAATGCATTCACAACAAGCACAAAAAAAACCAACGCGAAAAATGCAAAGAAATTCCAGTTCAAGTAACACCAACAGTAACGCTGGTTCTACATAAGCAGTTGAATAGTTCACGCAATGTCTTGCTCAATGCACCATTAGCATTTTAAGAGTTTATTTCGCTTACATTTCTTAAGAATAAAAATTATGCGGTTTGCATGAACGCATTCAATCTCTGTAAAATGTATGTATGTATGTATAGTTACAGGACTGCATCGTAAGACATTTTGCCAAAGTCTACCAAAAGATTTCTACATTTAAAAACTTGGAAAATGAACCCTAAACATTTCCAATATTGCTGCAGAAGATTTTGTACAAATAGTCTTGCCCAAATCGCAGAGTTTTGCAATTTTGTAATAGAAGTCAAAATCCACTTCTGTTTTTCGTAACGTCACGCCAGAGTGTTTACTTATATCTTTAAATCGCCACTACCAACAGTTGGAATTTTTTTGCTGAATAAGGGGACATTTAATTGCTACGCAAATCTAGAAAAAACTTTTTTAAAATTTTTATTTACTTTTTAAATTTTTTTTTTATATTTTGTCATACGAACGTCACGTAACGCCAGTTTGGAAATACCCATATGTGCATTTCGCTAGACAGATACTGTTATGTGCTACCAAGCTTACTTACCAAAAAGGTCAGCTGAAAATTCGAACATTCGAATGGCCACCACAAAGCCGATGGTGATGGTTTCGGTCACCTTAACAGCTGAGGGACGCTCTCTGTGGCGTCAAAATATGCAAATGCGCAGGTAAATCGGAAATTTTTTTTATAGGCAACTATGAAGCAGTAGGTTGACAAAGAAAACAAAGAAAGCAAAGAAACAACATTCCAACATTAATTTCTTCGAGCCAAAGAATGTTCAGATGAAACCCCGCTTTGGTGTCTGGAGTATTTTAAAGAGTAAAGTCCCCTCTAAAAAATGCCAGAGTTTCAATCATCTCAAACAAGCGTTTCTTCGGGAATTGGCACACATACTGCAGGGCTACTTGCGGGCGACATAACTTCCATGGGACCGTAGAAGTTATTTCAGACTTAATTTCTACGAAGATCAGACATAACGAAAATCTCATTGAAGTTACGTCATGTCTTAATCAACAACACTTTACTAGACATTCACGGAAATTTTCAATCTTTGAAGGATTGTGACAGAATTTGCATAATATTACATGACCATAGGGAGTAAAAATAATTTCGCACGAATTTAGTTTACAGTTTATACAGATTGTGAGTATTATAAATTATTACTATGCCTAGTGATGTGGAGTGAAAGTGGAGTTCATCAATTTGTGCAGCTCATTTAATATACAGACTTTACTTCCATACAAAATACGATTCATTGGTTTTATTTCTTTAATTGTTGCTCCATGTGCGGATAAAGCTGCCAATCAGTATAATGGTCTTGCAGATGCAGACGAGTTCATATTTAACAGAACAATTCCTTCTACACTGAAGGAAGTAACGCATAGTAAAAATGAATACTTTATGTTTGATTATCGTTTAAAAATGTTTGTATTTAAAAATAATATTTTCATACAAAAATTTATTACGCACGTATTTGACTGTTCACATCTTAGTATGTTTATGTAAGTGTACATACATACCCGGCAGAAAATTTGCCTGGCTCAGAAGTAACGTAGAACTAGACCTTTTGCCGACAGTACTAGTTCGAGCTCAATACCCAAGCAATCCTTCAAATGTCCAGTTTTACACGGCGATGTGTCATTGGCGGTGGCAATTGTTGCCCACTGCTTCACTTTGCATTGGATTTTAACAGGTTCCATTTTGGGCAGTTTTTTTTTTTTTATAAGACCCCGTTTTTAAGATTAGATTTTTGGATATTTTTTTGTTTTTTATTTTCTGTTACAGATTCCATTGTTGTACATACATATTTTATTAAAAAAAAAAATAAAAATATTGTAAGCTACACGCAACAAATTAAATTCATTAAATTTGAAAACTCACAACTGCCACGTAAGTGAAGCGCTTTGTCAGACTGTCTCTAAATTTTACTACAAGGTGTTTATTCGTACAAATCGCCTGCTATGGTGTTGATGGGAAGTCAACATTTGAAAGCACATTTATATGTCTGGCTGTAGCTGAGTGTGCAAAGATGCTTGCCACGAGTTGTTCATATCCGGAGATTGTCAGGTTCGAATTCCACTGCAGGCTAACATGCAAAGTATTTTTTTTTTTGTAGTTTTTGTCTTGATTATTGACTTCACGGATGCCTTTTCAGAATGAACGCGGTCATTTTAATTCGCGCGTAATTGAATTGAATTTTTCCAATATACAGTACTTTCGTTGACGTTTATAGTAAGATCAATTACGTTTCTATACTAATTGATCGGATTTCAGAAATACTAACATACGTAAATATGTAGAGGCGAGCTAATTGAGCTGCGAATCCAATTCCAGGTGAATGCAATTTTCGTATGAATATAATTTTGCATCACAACGTGGTTGCAAGCAGTCAGAAGCCATTGTTGTTGGTAATGAGTTTGAAGAAAACCTCAATAATCCTGTTATGTATTATTGTTTATTGCCTTGCATTTTGCAGAAACTGGTTTAAGCGTTGCTGCTGACATTTTTGCTGGTTTCATCTCATGGAAAATTTTAATGTGTATTCATATTTCGAACAACTGCTAATTAGCAACGGAATATTAAAAAAAAAAAATAAGAAATACATACAAATACAGGGGGTTCAAGAAGTAGCATGCCAAACTTGAGGAGAAGGTAGGTGGGGGGTGAGCTTCCTGATAAGCAAACAATTCTCAGGTAAAAATTTCACCGTTCTAATTATTTTTATTATTATTTTTTTTTAAGTATCATAAAATAATGCCAGGAGCAGGTAATTATGTACCATTGTACTTTGGAAGTTTTTTACAAAAAAAAAAAACTTATTAAGTATAAATCTGTTTGTACATGCAGTTGAAGAAAAGGCTCACACTTTTAGCTGAACATTTTTTTTTTATTAGAGAGCTGTTACGTGTGATAAAAATATTAATATATTAACATTAAAAACAAAGCCAAAAGGCAAATAGTTGCGACCCTATAAATTTGTCCGAGACTATAAATACTCATTATATTTTCGGTTTTATAATACAGAAAAAAAATAAAAAATAAGCTATCTTAAAACTGAGATCTACCACATTTTTTTTCCAGATTCTAAACCAGGAGATCTAGTCGTAGTAAAGGACAACTACCTACCACCTAAGGAATGGAGATGAGGAAGAATAGTTAAACCATAGCCAGCTCTAATAACTGGATATGCGTAGGCATCATCGAGACTGCGAAGGGACAAACTACAAGATCAACTGCCAAACGAGGAAAATTAAAACCAGAACCGATCAGTTGACACTTTGTAATGTTAAAAATCATTGAAGAAATAAGTTATAATTTACAACTCTCAAACTAAATTTTTTCTTTTTTTTTTTTTTTTTTGGTAGCAATACAAGTACAAATAAAATTCTCACCTCGTTCCCGTACACACATTTATAATATTTTTATTAATAACTTCCTAACTAAATCCTGAAGTACTGGAACAGACAGACTGCCTGTGATCAGCTGTATTAGTAAAAAAGTGTGAGTGTATTGGCAATTTGAAAGCAAACTCTTTATAGTGTAACATCCAGGTAAGTGAAGCGTGTTTCTCATTCAAAAATCAGCGATGCGATGCGTCCTAGAATGTTGGTTTTCGGCTTTGACTGTGTGAGCGTCTCTCATCATTGGTGGCTCAGTAAATTTAGCACGTATGTCGACAACACCAACACCAGATGCTCACGCCATTATCTGCAAGCTCAAACATAAGGCGGTGTATTTTGTGTGCCATACAAATATCGTAAATTCACTTAAATCTTTGAAAGTTTGAACTTTTGAGTAATAAATTGAAGCTTGAGCGATCAAACTTTATATATCCCAAAAATGCAAATATTTTTGTGTGATGCGATGATTTATTTACAGCTCAAGAAATATTATTTCAGCAAGAATAATACCATTTTGTAATTAAAGCTTTACTTTGTACAAAGCGAAGTTAATATTTTTTTTTAATTGGCACCGATTAATAAATACACATACACGTAAAAATGTAGGTAGTTATTCATTGGTCGTATATTGCAATGCAAATAAATTTTTGCAATGTAGCAGGAAATTACAAGCACATCTACTACATCCATACAAGGATGCATATATATGTATGCACCTAGTCCCCCATACTTGCAAGCATGTCGTGGCAGCAGCGCACTGCATTTCAACCAAAGTAAAAGCGACATTAATTTACGAACTTAAGTGCACCAGCAGCTATGCGACCATAACCGTAATGACTTGCCATGGATTTAACTTGACTGCAGACACTTTAGCGCCGCAAGCTGCCAGCCTCTTACTTGTTTGTGGCTTTTGCAATACTTGTGGTAAATGACAGACGTTAAGCTCTATAAGAAGGCAAAAGGCCAAGCTTGAACAAAGAGTGAGTACATACATACGTGCCGATTTTGGGGGTTTAAGTATTTATTAAAGAAACATTTTGTGGTAATACCGAAATATTCGTATACATATAGCTATTGTAGGCAGCATTGTCAATATATTAAGCGATTTCGTTACCCAGTTTTTTAACGGTATAATTATCGTTATATGTATAGATATAGCTGTAGTATTGATACCATTTTCAAAAAATCAACTATGTATGTATTTGAAATGCGCGCATTTATCGATTTCAAAATAAATATCGATATATTCATTGATATTATAAGCGTTATATTATAAGAAAATTTTTGTAACTGAAATCGGTACCTCATCGCTACAGTGTAGTTATCCTCATCCGCAGATAAAATTATCGCTATATATTTATGAATATCATGGTCAATAATTTAAATAACGTCGGTATTCATTTGATTTTTATAATGATATAATCGAGATGCAATTCAAAAATGTATCGATAGCAATAACAAGGGCAGTCGATATTATTATCTTTGTAATCCATTCATAACGACATACTATCGTATTTCAACTTGCACCAGTATTCATTTTCGTACTTGCATTTGTGTTTATACTTATATTCGTATTTGTATTTATGTTAGCAATCACATAGTTTTTATAAACATATTCGTATTCTCATTTTTATTTGTATACGCATTTGCATTCATATTCATATTCATATTCATATTCATAATGATATACATATTATTTTGATTATTCATATTCATTTTCATATTCATATTCAAATTCATATACATATACATATCCATATTCATATTCATATACATATTCATATTCATACTCATATTCATATATATATTCATATTCATACTCATATTCATATTCATATTCATATTTATAGTAACATTCATATCAATAGTCATATTCATACTCATATTCATATTCATATTCTAATACATATTCACATTCAGGTTCCTAGTAATTTTCATTTTAATGATTCATAATAATTTTTATATTAATACTCATATTTAAGTTCATATTCATACTTATATTCATATTCAAAATCATATTCGTACTCATATTCATATTCATATTCGAATTCATATTCATATTCGTATTCATAATCATAATTCATATTCATATTCATACTCACATTCACAATGGTATTCGCAACTCACCTTGGAGTTTTTGCTTTGCCCTATATCGTGAGTTAAAAAATACTTAAAAGTTAAAGTAACAATAAATATTTTGGGTCCTTCAAATTTTGCCTAAAAATTGGATCCGCTTTTTCTTTAATATCGCAAAGTTAGTAGTAGTAGAAAATCTATCCTACCGAAAATTTACCTAAAAGAAATATTTAACTTTTTAAAGGAATTCTTTTAAAATTTTCAATGTAAAAACACCCCACTGTGCAGCATTTTTTTGGGAAGGAAAAGTAATAACCACGCTAAAATATTTTTCTCATCAGTGCTCTTAAAGGAGTGCAAAGCTCCAAGAATTCGTTGCATTGCATCTGTAGTGTGTGAATTGCACTCATATTAAGCGGCACACAAGCCTCTCGAGCAGCCACGTTATAGTTGATTTTCATTTCCCATGAATTTTCTTGAAACGCTTTTAATTGAGAATGTTGAAGTTCTTTCAATTGTAGCTAACTGCATAGATTTCATGTCGGACTTTTAATATAATGAAAAAAGGGAAGATGAATACAAATTATATTGGCATGCCAGACCAATATGGTCGATTTTGAGAAGGGATGCGTTACAAGAGTCTGGTAAGCTTACAGAGAAATATACCAATAACCGTATTTCCCTATGCCTTTTGTATCGTTCCACTAAGCCATACGTGCAATGGCCAAGTAATGTGAGTGCTTGGAAAATAGATTTCTGGGGTTACCTATGTACCTCTCTTCCCTTCCATTCCATTCCATTCCACACTCATAAATATATGTATGTATGTATGTAAGTAAGAATGCTGCATATGAATTGCCGGTCACGTATACGCCACGTAGCACCTTTTCTCACTAAGAACAATATTACGAGTTAATTTCCTTATAATTTGCGTAGAATTTACTTAATTAGGAAATTGCTTTAAAGCAAAATTAACTAAAGTTAAATTTAGCACTTTGTAGTGTTACTTCATTACAAAAGTGCTAAGGCTTTCGTTAACAACTTCGTTTGGCAATTTAAGCATCAACTCAATTCAAGCAAAAGATGAGCTAGAAAATAAGCTTACAAAGCCCACTAATAGTAAACGCATCACGGTTTCACCAAAATTCTCTCTTGTATGGGGGAAATTAACTAGTTGTCGTAGCGAAAAACTTATTTAGTCGCGGTAAAACTTACAACGGAAATTAGTTTTGTTTCTATTCTATACGCCAAATTTCCTCCTGAATGTCTTACTAAATAATAGTGAAAAGCACAAAAGGAAACTCAATAACAAAAGATTGTTGATGAAACGAAATGGAAACCAAAAATATTTTCATAGACCAAACAGAATCTGTAAACAGTTTAGATAAAGGAAATTGCAAATTGTGCTGCTTAACTGAACAGAAATTTATGTAGTTGAAGGGCTCGGTATGTATATAAAAAATTTAAGTAAGTAAGCGTCATTATTATTACTGGCGAAGAAAGTTAATAGGACGTAGATTACGAATATGTATTATGGTTTTCTAGATCAGGTTATTTACCAAGAAAAAAATTAAAAAATAACAGATTTTTTTAGTTTTATTTCCTTTAACAAAAAAAAAAATGAAGCTCCTAACGGAGAACATCAATAGAAAAATAAAAAAGTTGTGAATGGTCAAATAAAAATGTGTAATATTTTTTTTGTATGAAATATCGTCACTCTTCTGCCAGAAGCATGAATGTGCAAATTTACCAATTTTGAGTTATTGGATTGACTAGATTAAGCTTTTGATATTCTATGTTATACCCAAAACCCATTAAAAAAAATTCGTAAAGCTACTTAAGCGGGTTAGATATATAAGAAGTTGAAGACTCTATCGTGTTTCAGAAATATGAAATAAGTCTAATAAGTAATCATATATTCGGTAGGATAGAACCCAGGGCTTTCAGAGGATGGTTGTCCTTACAAAGGGATCAAAGATGGAATGGGGTGTCTGGCATTATCACAGAGAAAGTTCAGTTCGAATCACGTAGCGATTTTCAGGCAGAAAATTTTGTAATTAAAGATAGTCTAAGGTAAATAAAATAAACACCGTGCTCCTGTTAGGCGCTTTTTTCTTCCTCAGTTAGGTCGAAATTTGTGGTAGAGTGTAGAAGATAAACTTGGGCCCAGAACATGAAGGCATATATGGGCCTGCCCAAAATCTGTGCCACGTGGTAAACATAGGCGTCTCAATCAGGCAACTGAAAAGCAAAATCACCACAATTCACTAATCAAAAGCTAAGCAGCGGTGAAATTCTATAGGATTGTATAGGATTACTTGACAAATATGGAATATCTATCACCTATCTAAGCACAGGTATGTTCTAGGAAGGAGCAAGGATAATACCTAAAAACTGACAGCTGGCGCGTGGATATGCTTGCTAAAAATGAACTTGAATGAATCTGCTTCCATTAACGGCTGCAGCCAGTAAAACATTTATACAATTTTAGATTTTTTATAGGCAGAAATTATTCTGGTATTTATAATTAATTTTTTCCCCGAATTTCTTGCTTTTACAAAATTTCATGGATACCTACCATGTTTTTTCCAATTTTGAATAGTTAATGTAATCTTTTTTTAATATTTACGAAATACATTACAAAATAGAAAAACATCTCGACATTGTCCTATATTATATGTAAATTGCCGTCAGCTCATATTAACCGATTAAAAGTTTACTGAATGTTTATACTTTTACAAGTACATACCAAAATATGTACATAAACTTAAAGCAGCAAAAAAAAATATATAAATGCAATAGCATTAAAACTACATTAGTTCTAGGAATTCGCATATGCATATGTATATATAAATATGTATGTATAAATTCATTCCCTGCTAGAAAATCAACTATGCGAGCCAAATACATATAAAACGCGGAAAATCGCTAAGTCGCATTGCGGCGCATGGTGAAAACTGGAAGCCTGAAGTTTTTGAACATTTTTAATTTAAAAACATGTACATAAATTCTTTTGTAAAATTCCAATTCAAATAAAATATGAAGTTTCGAAATTTAAATTCGAGTAACTGATTAATTAAGGATAATAAATGCATTAAAGAAATGTAATATTTTATTTTGCGCCGTCCTCGGCATCTACAGCTAAAACTTTCTGCAGAAATATTCGATTCCCGAACTTATTCACAACTGTCGAAAAGATAGCGCAAGTTCGAACTAGTTTGTACAGATTTAGTAATAGTACAGATTTTCCCTACAGGGATGTTGGGTGTATGCTAGTAAGTGTGGATATGTGCATGAATATGTATGTGATTTTAAGTGGGTGCTGGTACTGTCAAAACAAAATCGTTTTATATTTTGCTATTAAATTATGTTATTACTCATCGGGCTAATTAAGGCAGAAAACTGATACTCATCACCGATATATTTCTAACAAAACAAGGCTGCATTGCGATTCGTTAACAAATATATGTAATTGAGTGGAATGCTAATTTTGTATTTTTTTCATCTACAAAACTGAGAGACAAATATTGTTGCGAATTCATATTATGTAAATGTAACTGATGATTTTCTGCGTGGTGGCCTTAAAATTGGTTCAAATTTTGCACACAGCCTAATTTTGGAGGTATTAAAATTGGCGTAAATATACTTGATTTTTGTTTTTCCTAAAAACTCCACTCTGCTACAAAATTTGGACGAGTTTTATAACGCAAACCGGATCGACTTCAAGTCAATTTAGAACTTTTTGCCAGCACGTTTCGTTTTTGAAAAAATTTTAAATTTTGAAAAATTAAAGAATAAAAATTTTCAAAATAGAATTGACACTTAGTTTTTCCCGAAGTAAAAAAAACGCGTATTTACGAAAATACAAATTTTCTGTGGGATTCTACTTTAGGGCGATAAGTTGATTAGAAATCGGTGCACAAAATTCTCAGTTCTTCAATAGCAGGTATTTTTTTATAAGGTGAAAAATATACCAATTCATTATCTAATTTCATTCTGACATCAAGCAAGCAAGTTCAGTTGAGAGTTCAAGTTTTCAGAAAATCTGCTCAAATTATTTATTCAATCAACCAATTTTTAGAGTTTTCCAAAAGTAGGTTCCGTTTTCGATATCAAACTCGTCCAAATTTTGTTTACAGTATAATAGGCGTGGAAAATTTCGATAAATCAGCCAAACAATATTACAAGTTCACTATTTCTATATGGAAATTGCATCTCAAAGGTTTACATGACTTTAAAGAAAAATTATAAAAAACTTTCTAAGTCCATTTCTCAAAGGCCATTTCGTTATACTATCCGTTCTACGAAAATATTTTCGCTATTTCTATAAAAAAATTGTTCGCTAAATTTAATGGGCAAAGGTAAGTTTCATAGACCTCTGGAGACAAGAAGTTTACTTTAAATCAGTTTGGTTTTTTATTCCTCTATGGCGCCGTTTCAATTTTCGATAAAGATCTAAAGCCCACTCAAATTCAATCGAATGGGATGATCTTCGGTGGCCTCTAATAAAACTTCCAGCTTAATATAGTGCTAATCATAACTATATGACACTCACGTATGAGAAGCTTTAATTATTTATTTTATTATTTTCATATTTAATATTCTTTTAATAAAAATATAAGTCCATAGTTTATTCTCCAACAGTATTAAAAAAAACATCAACAAACTTTTGAGAAAATTTCGAGTCTTTTAAGTAAATTTCTTAGAAATATTTTGAATATATTTTTGTTGTTGTTTAGCCTCTTAATTTTTAGCATCATAAAGTGCAAGTTTGAAGTAGCTGGGACTTACCGTTGATTTTTGGTTTTATTTTGTTTTTGTCTCAAATAGCTTTTCAAATTGACTTGCTCTTTAAACACAAATTGTGTTCTCAAAAAATATATTCAAAAGGCAGATATATTTTAAATGACGGCCCTTAATTTTGTAACTTGCCTTTTTGCAATTTAAAGAACTGGAACAAGTTCTTGAACACCTTGTAGAATCTCTACTAGAAGTTCAAAATGTTTATAAAAAATATGCTATACTTAAATATGTACATATCATAAAGGAGGATATTTCTTTATGAAATTTTACAAAATAGCAACTTTGTTTTAATACATACTTTCCCATCAAAATATTTCGCAAAGAAAACCTGAAAAAATTATAATTTTAATTTTAATAAGTATGTATTTATTTACTTACATATGCATTTCATGTATGCTCACACTTCAAAAGCTTTTACCTGGCAACCTAGCCAACAGCGATGTATGCATTTCGCGAGGAAATGGCGAGGAAATTCAAGAATTTTTTAATAGAAATTCAACATTGAATAAATCCTTTTGCTGTGTGCACTTTTGCGCTTACAAATACAAAAAAAAAACACACAACCGTGAAACGAGCACCACAAACTGTGAGAAATCACTCATCAAAGGGTAAATAAAATTTATTTTTTAACGATTCCAATGAGAATCGTATGTTTGTATATATACGTACGTATGTACATATGCGTGTGTGTTTACCGAGCTTGGCAGACGCAGCATGCGGAGAATTCAGGAATGCAATTCAAATAAAAATAGCACAAGCGTACAAACACCTATTTTTTTTTTATTAAAGCCGCGGCCGTTGGTGGGCGCAACCACTTTTGATTGCGGCTTTTGGTGGCAGCGTCGAAGGCTCACTGTCACATTATTGAAGGAGAAAAAAAAACTAAGTGCATAGGAAGCAAAAATATCACATAAGCTGTGTGTGATAAAGTTTTTATTGATCTTTTTTTGGGTTTAGATTTTTAATTCTAGTTATAATTATTTTTTCAACAATTTTCCATATGCAACTTTTTTAAGAACACATACATATGTATGTATGTACGCACTGTTTTTTTTTTATTACCACGTTTTTCTATTATATTCACTACACATTTTTTTTGTGCAATAATTTTCGCTACTCAAATATTATTGTGCAAAAATATTCCTATAACAAATTTTCCGTTCAAAATTTCTGCGTCGACTTAAAATCACTTTTTCTGTCTATTTTTCGTGTCTTTCGCTTGTGTATAATTCGCGTTCCGCACGTAACGAATACAATTTGCTAACTGCTTTCACTTGCACTGACGTTGCGTGTCTTAAAGATATTGTTTACAACAAAAGCCTTCGAGTGCGAATTATTCACGCACGTACACACATATGTACGACTTTGTTTAGGTTTACCGAATATTTTCGGACAAATCAGTATTGCCACCTGTCTTTTGTGTATATCGGCTATTGGAATTTCCAGTGTAACGCATGCGCCCTGAAGCCGGCAATTTGTTGCACGTGCCACATGTTACATTGTTGCTGCAGTAAACATATACAAACAAAAGTAAAATGACCAAATCAAAATAGGAACAGCTGAGCATAAAGACGAAAGGAAGTGAAAAAAGCAAAAAGCAAAAAAAAGGGTAAACAAAAAAAGATAAAAATACACATATACATACATACATACGCGCATACATATGAATGTACAAGCAGTCCTGTGCACATCAAATCGAAAGGCAACAAAGTAAGTAGTAGTTAGCGCATAGCCAAGTGTGGCAAGAAAACAAAAACAAATTGCAGCATTCCAACGCAACTAACAACTACGAATATTTATGAATGCGAATTCACTTGCCACCAGTTTAGCCTCATGTTTTTAATGAGTTGATTACTCTGTGTGTCTGCCCAGCAACGAACGGCAAGCCAAACTAAGAGTACATTCTCCATAAAGATGCTTGTAGTAGTTTGTCTGGTTTGTGCTGATGCAAAAGTTGACTAGTTCAATAATGAGCTAAACATGAGCGTATATGGAGTCTTAACATACCAAATCTAGGCATTTCACTGTCAAAGCGATGTCGCGCGAATAAAAAACGCTGTCAATTTTTGTGAAAAGTACAGATATAGAGCCCTCGATATATTTCAATTTCATTACATTTTTAGAAACTAATTTATGTGTTTCTTTTCTTTTCAAATACATTTTTTTCCTTAATTAAATTTTCTTTAATTGTTTGTTGTTGTTATTGTTTTAAAAATAATATTATTTTTTGTTGTCATTTAATTTTTAGGAACTTATTTAATTTTTTCAATTCTTACACATCTTATGTTTTGGGTTTTAGTTAACTTTTTTTAATTTTTAAGATTTTATTGTGTAAAAAAGGAAAATATTTTTATAAATTTCCTTTACTTCAATATATTTAATTCATTTTTTCTTTTTTTTTTATTTAAGTTGTTATTCTTTTGTTAATTTAATTTTCTTTTATTTTTAGATTTTATTGTTTTAAGAAGAAAAATATATTTTTTTATTTCGTTCAATTTTTACAATCTTATTAAATTTTTTTAATTTTTTTCTGTCTTTTTTATAAAAATATTTTAAATCTAATTTAAATTTTAAGTACTATTTCCTTCTTTATTGATAACATATTTTTCTTTTTCTAATTTATTTTATCAATTTTTATTGTTTTAAAA
>NW_023458561.1:62144432-62148151 GCF_013731165.1 Rhagoletis pomonella | reverse complement strand
GTCCCGTCTTATTCGCAGAAAAAAAGTTGAAATTTGTAGACCAGTGTTATTGAACTCTATATCTGGCAGTACCTGGCCTGGCTAAGGAGCACCAATAATTCTTTTACAAATACTTTATAGATTGCTTAGCCGACTAAAATTCGAAGAATGCTCTCGAAGTAGTGTCCTTTCGCCAGAGGTTTTACAACACTACGCTGATCTCGTCTGACCACTTTGTCAATTTCGAATACCTTTCGATGTTGGGGATTAAAGGCATTTGTTTTCCGGATGCCGAAATGTAAAAGCGAAATGAAATCGTATTTAGGCCCCGTTAAGAGTACCCGCAAGTGACGCTAAGCTCAAAGTTTCAACATCGCTTCAATAGAAAACGAGCGCTCTGCCCAGCCGGCCATTGAAACTGTGAAAGCATCCGGGGCAAAACTATAGGCCTATATCATTAAATGCTGTTGCCTAGATATACTACTTCGTCAACTGGCATAAGCTGATGCATAGGCTGATTAGTGTACAAGAAAAACTATTAGATATCGATGAATGGCTTTCCAATTGATATTAGGTAGGATATAAATAGTTGAGATAGATGATAAACTACTTGAGCGGCAAAGTAAGCTGGTAGTGTGCTAGAATAGAACTAGTGCTTTTAACTGTAGGGAGACTTATATGTTTACATACAGTGTGCGTGATTTGCAATGTGAATGAGTTGTGATTGTATTCGAAGGCCATTTGAAACCCCATTGAACAAATGTGTTGAGTGAGTTATAAGGCGTAGGATTTTTTTTTGTGTTTGTTTACAGCCGCATAGTTGGAAAGTTTATTAGTGAATGTAGATGAATGTATGCAGAGTTATTTATATGGCATTATGCATAAGTATGCATCTACAATAGAATAGCAGATAGAAATTTAATTAAAAAGTAAATTAAACAAATACCTTGAAATATTTAATAAAGCTTTTAGCTCAAATTCGCATACCCAACTGTGTTGGAAGTTTCAAATTGTTAGATTCAATTGTATAGTAAACATTTTCCTCGATAATTGTGTATGCCAGCAGTAAGCCAAAAATTTAGAAAAATTTGACTTTACGTCGATGCCGAGGCGAAGCATCAATTTATTAGTGCCATATTCTTTAGTACCCAAGGCCCACGTGAACAGAAGCTCAGTTCTAGGATGGAATAGTTTTCATAAGGGCTCTTGCAATTATTTACTGAGATTAAAGTAGCGTCTGTTACCAAGAATTATCCTTCGCTTGATTTCCACCGGAATTATAAAATATATGTACAAAAAATTCTACGGAATCTCAATAATCAAATTTTTAGACGTATTTTCAGATCGGTCTAGCTCACTTAAATCTTAATATTTTTCCAAAATATTTTGGCGAAAGTCTTTGAATATAATACATTTTATAATTCTGGTGGGAAAAACGCAACTGTTTTTGGTGACGCACTCTAATGTACATACAAAATATTCTGCTTTATAGCTGCTCATACTCTATAGGCAAATAGCTGTCTATGTATAATCAAAGTCATAAAACAAATAAAGTGAAAATTTCAACCGTTCGTGTTGCATATTTAAGTTATATAACACAAATAAGGCTTCTAATATTCTTTAAGCGAACCAATTAATTTTCATTAATTGAATGGTGGAATGATATTTCTGAGAGATTACCCTCGCCACAATAGTTATTATTATAATTATTTAATCTATAAAAGGGCACCTTCTTTTATTTATAATTAGTCTTTCTGAGCATAAGGAATACTATTTGTGCCGGTGGTAGGCTTGAAATACAGACACACATATTGAAGTATATTCACAAACATTTTTATATGTACTTGTGTAAACAATTATAGGACTCTAACGCCAAACAAATAAATTAGTTGACTTAATTTCATGTTGATTCTTCAGCTTTATTGGAATGTGAGAGATGATTTTTACATATACACATACCGATATAAATAGATCTGTTTGTATGTATGCATTTATATGTGTGCCCTTTTTTGTCGTGAATTGCTTAGGAAAGCAATGTTTTTCTTTATTTCAACACAAAATAACTACGCAAGCATAAAATCAGGTCAACCATTTATTTTTTGTGTTACGGCGTGGCGGAGTATGCCTGTGACAGCTGTCAATGCAATATTTAATTATAGAAGCATTCGAATTGGTTTAATTAACAATAACTACAATCAGAGCACCAATTGCCGCCTTCACTGCAATGACTGGCACTATTTTTGTTTTTAACGTTGTGTTAGGTATTGAAGTCGATTAGTCTGATAAATGTTTAGTGAAAGAAATCACTAGCATATGACTTTTTTTTTAATTATGTAAATATCAGCCACTGAAGCCATCAGTGGCCTTATACTGGTTTAGGGTAGCTATTGGAAAGAGATGGGATATTTCTCCTAAAGTTTTCTATTGGCTCTACGGCACCCTAGTCAAGCCTATTATGTTAGTCTGGTGAAACACACTTGAAAAGGGCTATACTAGCTAAACAGCTGGAGCATGTACAACGGGCTGCTTTAATTGGTATTAGTGGGGCACTGCGGGCCACCCTCACATTGGCACTTACCACGTAACGCAAAATTGGCACGGCGCGAACAGCTCAGGGATTCCAATTGGTTGATCGCTCTAAGCACTGGACACTCTGGAATGCTGGGGGCTTCGATTTCATCCCTGATCGCATGGATTACTGCGCCACCGAAATGGCTCCTAGGATCTTCTTCTCTGCCAAATTTCCCTCAAGGAAGATTTAGTCCGGGCGAAACTTCTGGAGAGGGCGAGCAGTGAACTTCTCTGGATCGAAAATTGCCGTAGGGTTGGTGGAGGGGTCCTCTGTCGAGAGCTTCCCATCAGTAATAACTTCAGGCTTTCGGGCGGAAGTGGGTACTATCAAGGAGGCGGTGTAGTCACTGCTCAGGAGTGCGATGACAGTCAGGGAGGCAAGTATTTATTCTGATAGCTAAGCGGATATCAGGCCCTTAAGTGTGTTGAAGGTGCAATCTAATTGGGTTCAGGAATGTCTGATTTATCTCTCAGTTGCGTCGGACCACTTCTTTATTAGGCTCATTTGAGTTCCGGATCATAGTGACATAACGGGGAACCGTGTGGCTGACGGATTGGCCAGGAAAGGTACTCTTGAAACGTTATCGCCTGATGAAGAGCGGCTGGAGGTAGCATTGCTCACTTGTGGTACACTCTTGGATAGATGGATATCAGCTCAGCGAGCGCTGGGCGAAAACCAGGACATGCGCGATTGCAAGGTCCCTCTGTCCGAGGGTGCACAGGGGGCGGGTTTTAACGGGTCTCTATTCAATCGATTTTCACGCAGTATGAGTGATCATATTACCTGGTCCCTTATGTCGCATTTGCCTGGAAGATGACGAGGTAGAATCAACTCGACACTACCGTCTTAGTTGTCCAGCATTTGCGAGTCTAAGGTAGAAGTACTTTGGCTCTCACACCCTTAATAGCCCCGAGGAGGCATTAAGATTAGCCGAATTCATAATTACATAATCAGTGCGGGGCGTTTTATCGATTAAGCATTGGGTGTCGTTCAGAATGTGGTATCGCAAAGGACAATCTCCTATTTGTCTAAGTGAGTCCCCTGACACATGATTCAATGTGTTATCATTACACTGCGGATCTTTATGCAAAATACGGAGCCTAGAAATATTTACCACATACTTATTTCTAGGCTCCGTATTTTGCATAAAAATCCGCAGTCTAGTAAT
>NW_023458561.1:62140755-62144332 GCF_013731165.1 Rhagoletis pomonella | reverse complement strand
CCCTGGATAGCTTAAGGGTTTTGTTTGCTTTGAAATCCTTCATAGTTGCGAAAAAAAAAATTCCCTTTTGCATTGCTCCCCAGCCGCTAATGCCAGCGCAGACACTCGTTCGCTTAGCAGCAATCAGCTGTTTGAATGTGAAAAGTAGCTACCTAAGTGCTTCTGACATTTGAAAGCAAAAAAAGGTCATTCACGATGTAAACAAATACTTACTTATATGACTTTCTGTTTCTTTCAACTCATTGTCCCCATTGTGTGTATTTGCCATGACCGTCAAGCACGCATACACTCAGCCACAATAGTTTTTTTAGATTTGCTTTTCTTTTTAAGTTGTTGCTGTTGGCGTGAGTCAACACGTCAACACTTGAGTGAATTGTTGTACGTGACCTGGTTTGCTGTTACAAATTTGCCAGAAAGCTACATACGTGTAAATAGCGTAATGTCGCTTTGCAAAGCAAATCGTGTCTATGAATATAAGTGGTTGCGGATTAGGGTGGTCAAAAAATGAATGGTTTTATACGGAAAAAAGAATACCACTGTTTTGTTTATTTTGAAATTAAAAAATTTTTAGAGATCGGTCAAAGAGCTCAAAGTTTCCCATACATTTTATAAAAACACGTTTTCGTAGAAATGGTGTGGAATTCTTGAAAATCAATATTTATCGGTATAGAACAATCCTAGGGTGTGAGAGAATTAAAATTTCGACTTTACTTTTTCACATGCATTTTTTTTAACACCCTAATGTGCATACATAAATATCTGCACACATATGTACATACATACATACATGGGCGTTCGTGTGGAAACTAAGTTACATATGAATATGTGAGTGCTTAAATGTTAGTCTTATAATAAATTACAGGCAGATGCTTTAATCTTCGACATCAATGGTATTTAAAAGCATTAACAAAGCTTTGCAACGGCGAAAAACTAAGCACTCGAAAGTTATTCGAACTTTTTGATTTTCCTTTTATTAGCTTAGTGACTTCTTTGTTCAATTTTCTTTAACGTTTTTAATGTTTCGCAGAAATGCATTGATAAACATACTAATGCTTACAATATAATTAATATGAGTAAACAGTTTCGAATAAACAAGACCATATATGTACATTAGACTGCATCACTCCCCATACAAAAAAAAAATAAAAATCGGTAAAATTGTTCCATTGGAATTAGAAAACCGGTTATATTTTAAGACGTCCACCAAAATATTTTGGAAAAATATTAAGATTGATGTAAGCTGGACCGATTTGAAAATACCTCTAAAAATGGAGTTTTTATGAATAAAAATAGTTTCTGAAAGATTTTTTTTGAAAAAATTCCCTCAAATGGCAAAACGGTATAAGCTTAAAAAATTTGCATAAAAATATTTAAAAAAAAATTAAAAAAAAAACTTTGAACGGAATCGTAATGATAAGATTTTTGATACTATTTTTTAACTTTTTTCAAAGAGTGGTATAAGAAAAACTTTAATAACTGAACCTAAACTCTTTCGTTTTAGACTTAAGACCACTTTAACCCTTTTTATTTGTTTGCTAATAAATTCATTTAAAGGATGAAAGAGAAAGGTAGGTTGAACGAACGTCATTCAAAGTTGAATTAAGATATGTTGGTATTTGAAAAAAAAAAAATAAAATTAATAAAATGGGACACGAATGACTTTTTTTGAACAGAAATAAAAGTACAAAAATACCTTTCTTAGTTTTGGCCCAGTTATTTAAGTTTTTCGTTAATCAATCTTTGAAAAACAGCATCAAAAATCTGATTATTACGATTCCGTTGAAAAGATTTTTAAATATTTTTATGCAGATTTTTTAAGCTTAATCTGTTTCGCCATTGAGCGGACTTTTTTCAAAAAGTTTTTTAAGAAACTATTTTTATTTATAAAAAAACTCCATTTTTGGGGGTATTTTCAAATCGGTCCATTATTTAAATCTTCATATTTTGGTGAACGTCTTAAAATATAATAAATTTTGTAAAATCCCGGCGGAAAAATCACAACTTTTTTTGGTGATGCAGTCTAATGTACATATGTAGATTATTTGGGTCAATGCAGGTATGCTGGTTTCATTTTACTAGAACTTGAAGCGAGATATCCCTATGCGAGGAACAAAGGGCACTCCCTTTGCACTGATTTCGGAGCAATAAGCGAGATATGTTGGTTTTGTTCCCCGTTATAAACCGCTTAGTAGCAAAAATTGATATTTTCTAAAGCGAGTAATCCAGGGTTGATTGATAGGGGATCTACATATATGTACAAATGCACCTCTTTCAAATCAAATTTTGTGTTTTTGGAAAAATGTTTATTGAAAAAACAAAAGAAGAATGCACTTAATGGCTCAACACTTGGCTCTCAGATCACTGCAACGCTTTCTAAGGGGCAGACTTCAGCAATAAAAACGGGTTTACTTTATGTAATTCAGGATAGTCCAGAACAAATTAGTTACTACATTTGCCGCCCAAACGGTGTGGGTGCCAGGTCATAGAGATATATGTGGTAGACGAACTTGCCAGGAATTGAACTTCGCGCTCAGACGTCAACTCCTCTTTAACTTCAAATTATTACTTAAATCACACTTTTTCGAGAATGCAACTAAAATTCGTTCGATGAAACATACTTGCAGGACATCTGGCCCGGCTTGTCGAGAAAAGGTAAGATTAATTCATCTTTCTGGAGCGTCCTCTGATTCGGCTTGTTTTCCGGATTTATAACCAGCCATTGATTAATTGGAAGGCATTGTAGTAGAAGTTTGCTGTCGGCCAATGACTGCTTCCGCATCTGCCGTGATGATGATTGCCTTGATAGGCGGTATTTTCTCAAGCTATTACTTTACAAATCTGTTGTCTTAACTGCGATTTAACGATTTTTATGCAAAAAGCTCACTGTCTGGAGTTCAGGATTACCAAATCTCACTTTTTCCACAACGGCGATTTAGGCAGTTTTGCAAAAACATCGACGATATACATTTATGCTTGTCCGTCATATCCAGATTTTGCCCAGTTATGGACTTATTTAGAGATCTTGGGAGCATTTCAGTCATCGAGTTTATACATCTACCCGAATTATTGGTGCCCACATTTGGAGTTTAGATATTTGAAATTTATAATATTTTAATTTATCTAACTTGTCTGTTTTACTATCAATCCTTGTACAGATTGTTCTTTTTACATGGAATTGCATTTATGGCCTTGTATCCCCATTTCTCCGATTTAAAATATATTGCAAAGTACAAACATGTGTATGTTTGTATTCAACTATGTACATATATTAAGGTGGTCCTTAAGTGTAGGAATTAAATTTTTACATCAGATTTCCTAAGCCTCATCCCCTACGTCGGTGCTACTATATGTAGTTGAAGAAATCACATTTAAATTTTGGCCACGTTTGGAGTCGGTTAAGGCGTATCGCACAGGGGGCAAAGCTCAGATTACCCTACGAAGACGTTTTAACCGACTTCAATCGGGGCCAAAATTTACATGTGATATCTTCGACTTTAGTAGTATTGATTTTGGGTATTAAATGAAAAAAATATATTTAATTTATACGCGATATTTTCGGCTGCGGTAGTATCAATTT
>NW_023458561.1:62139194-62140655 GCF_013731165.1 Rhagoletis pomonella | reverse complement strand
TATATTTAATTTATACGCGATATTTTCGGCTGCGGTAGTATCAATTTCGGGTAGTAGATGAAAAAAATAATTTACCTCCATGGCGGAATATGAACTATGCCCCGTCTCCAATCGGGACCAAAATTTATATGTGATATTTGTGACGGTGGCATTACAGATTGAGGGGATGAGACTGAAAAAAATCCTTCATTTGATTTTTGAAGGACCACCCTAATGTATGTGCATACATACATATGTAGTTCTAGTGAATCAGTTGCAGTGATTAATTTTATTTTTGCATATGTTATAATCGTAGTTTATGCATGTCAACAACTATTATTCATTCCAATAGCAACAACGAATCAGATATGGAAGTGTCGTATAATAAAATGTTACGCATACAACACGGCGAACTTTGTTCCACGTGGGTTAACAAGGAAATCGGAGAATATATTTTTTTCAAGCGAAAACGGATTAAAAAGTATTTATATGCACATCTCCCTACGCAGATTTAACGTCTGATAATGCAAATAAAAGATGTTTTCGCCATTTATCATAGTTGAGGCCCTTTTCTCAAGTAGCCTTTAAAATTTATCTGCCTTCATAGTTTGTTCTGAAAAAAAAATGTATTCAAAGCGCAGATAATATTTATAACCTACTTGAGAAAACGGCACTTAGTAAGTATGGTGTCACAGAAAAAGGCACACAGGCAGATACAAAACGTCGCTATGCTATGCTGTGATACCTTGTATCCGCCAAATGCAATGCCACGTATAAGATTTTAGTCAGCTGACGTCGCTTAGCACTCAAAATAAACTTTTAATAACGTATAAGATAATCAAAGAAAGAAACTCGCAGAAGAAGCCTTCTTATGCCGGTTTATCGGCGACCTTGATCCACAGTGGCGCGGTACATACATTGCACAGTGTTGCCGTTTTTATCATTGCCAAGAGTTGAAGAAATTTCAAAACACTGCTTGGCAAGCTTGGTGGTGATAATTATATAATTGGATAGTGCTCTGATGGCCGCTTGGATCTTTGAAAATATAACGAAAGTTGCCTAAAAATTGTACTCTATCTGTCACTGAAATGGAGAGTTTGGTACTTGGTCCCTAAAACTCGACCCATCTTTTTAGCCGTGGGTAACACAGTGCGGCGCCGCGCCATTGCGCTGATACCGAGAGCTGAGTTACTGGCGCCGATACCGATTGTCACAACTCAGTGACGCAATGGCGCCAGCAACACCGGAACACTGACAACACCGGGCGGCGCAAAGAACCAGCAAAGAACACACAAAGGCGAAGTTTCACTTGTAAAATGTGCAGCACAAGGCGAATTTTTACAAGGTGGTGTTGCTAAAATTACCCGCGGTCCTTCTGAATGTGAAAATTATGTGTTTGTTGTATTTTTGGGTTTTGAACTTGGGTATACTTGACTTGTTTTTGCCCAACCGATACCACCTTTTATTAATTCACCTTAGTTC
>NW_023458561.1:62113087-62139094 GCF_013731165.1 Rhagoletis pomonella | reverse complement strand
TCTAGTAATCACCCAAATCCGGCAGTATGAGGGGTATGTATCTAGATGTTGCTTATTGTTAGCTACGCTTGTTATTATTTTGGAGACTTATGGCGATGAAAATTAATGATAGAAAATGTTAGAATCCGGCTGCTGGTCACACACATTAAGAATGCCTTCACATCTCTGCAAGCAGCTTTAGTTTGCCTCATTCATTAGGGTTTTATTAAATAGCTATTTAAATATTAATTCTAATTACTTATTAGAGACATGAAAGGAATCGATGCTGATTAAAAGTTAACATAGCGCGAAGGGGATGCTTTTCACTAAACGAAAGCTTTCTAATAATTAAGCTTTCAATATGCCGGTGCTTTATACTCGTATAATCCTTACGAGAATTTCAATTTGTGTGGCTTCCGGTAACTAATGAATGAAGTGGCATAAGTTTTCATTTAATTTTTCAGCAAGTAGAAAAACGTAGACTTAATTGTTAAACTAGAGACTTACACACTTACAGCTAAATGTACTATATATAGCTGCTGGTACTTCTAGTCGTTACATAATTATTAGGTCTTCGGCCACAGCAGTCAGCGAAAAATAGAAAGAGGTCAGGAAGGTGTGCGTCTTTTACAAGGATTCAGGAGCGGGGACATTTCCTAAAAGAAACCTCGGCCACCTAGCAACCTAGAACTTACTTAAACCGAGCTGGAGCCAACTACCATATTGTTTGAATGAGAATCGTGGCTTTACTGGTAATTTAAACAAGAATACAAGCCAAAATAGCGGATTAGTTCCAGTTGCAGCGGGATGTCTAGCATTGCATACATAAGCCGACTTTTCTAAGGGAACTAATTAAGCGTATTTTGCTGTATTGCCTAACAGAGATGCTTTCCGCTACCGGATGCGGCAATCTAGTCCTACTTCTATAGGTAACTCATGTAAAGAAGCTATATGCACTGACTTTATTCAAGACACTCTCAATGGCTACCAAGGAAGCCATAGAAAACAGCTTTTAGTAGCGTGCTGTTGCCTTTTCTCTTAGGTGGGCACGATGAGAGTAAGAATATGCGGTTCTCAGAAGCTCCCATTATTAGTCCTATTGGCCTGAAATCATTAGCAATATCGTAAGTATATTTCTCCACTTTAGGAATTAAGATTAGAAACCTTAACCTTCCAGCAGCTTAGCGGGACATGCTACTGTATAGAGCACACCCGAAGAATTTAATCAATAATTATTACACACAACTTGATTTCTCTACTTGATTTTCTGTACTTCCAAAATTTCCTCCTAGGGGATCCTTAGAGAAGTTTAGGAATGTGTATTTCCGGCTGACACTGTCCATAAACCATCTACCTACTTTAAATATACATACATATGTACATATCGTAAAACTAAGAGGACCAAGGTATTACGTTTCTGTCGTTTATCGTTTCTAAAACAGAATTGTCGTACTCGTCACAAAAAGTTGATCATAGCACTCTCTAGAAAATAATTATTAAAGCATACATACTACATATATAGTTGAGTACATAGTTTTTATGGTAAAACAAGCAAGCAAACGAGCTTCTAACTCAAATAACAAGGACAAAGAAAGGGAAAAAATCATTACTACTACATTCTACTTCCAGAGCAGCTTTACGCAATTCAGCGCTTAATAAAAAATTAGTACATTGAATACCCCAGGCGGTTTGTCTGTCATTGAAATGTTGACCAGTTGCTCAGTTGTTATTAAATTATGTAACATAATTGCGGTGCAGAAAACTGCTGTTGTCATTGTTACCCAGCAACATTGTGGCAAATAAATGCACAGAGAAAATTACTCACCAACAAACAAAAAAATAAAAATAAAAATAAATAGTTTGGTTTCGCTGAAACAAAAGGTAGATGTGATGTCGACTGGCAACAGATAAAAAAGGCTTTTCCGACAAAGCAGACCATGGCGCTGTTGACCAAGCTGCTATATTTGTGTGCAATCAATTAGCTACAATTACAAACATGTACATTATACGCAACATGAAAACACTTTTGTATATACTTATGTTTGTACATTAGCCTGTCCCAAGAATAAAATTTGTTTGAAAAAAAAAAAAAATTGTTTCCAAATTTTGATATGCATATAGCCCCTATATTTGTCCTATTTAAGCTAAATTGCATATATATGAAGTTTTATGGTCGTAGGATAACACGTGCCGACTTTTAGCTGACGTTTTAGTGATTAGCTTGAATTAATCGTCCATTAAAACTTTGGAAATGCCAAAAATTCGATATGTTTCCCATATAGATGCTATTAAGGCTAAAAATGGCAAATGTATCAAAATCTGCAAACAAATTTGTTTCCATATATTCTTGACACAGTCTAATATAAATATATATGTATATGAAAATGTACATATGTACATATAAGCTGTACATCTGTTAGCTTTTCTATAGCCTCGTACTTGGTTGTAAGTTTTCTCAGAAAAGGTTTCTGTTTTCCATTGAAATTGCGATCGCTGGCAAGTTAATTAAACAGGGAAATATTAAAAAGATGCCAAAAATTAAGAAAATTCACATATTTCATAATATTTATGAGCAAAAGGGAGCAGAAATTAAACAAATAGGATGGCTCCTTTTACATAATAATAATTAAGCAGGGACAAAGTGGGAAAGAGCGTAGTATTTATGTGTTAATCTCACGCAATTATATTCATGAATATGTAGTAGAAATTATATGTATCTTGAGAGGCATTATAAAAACGCCAAAAGGGATTAATTTTTCGGTAACTAAATACACTCCGCTCCAACTGAATAGGAAGTTTCATTTTGAAGAATGGTCGATTCTAATGAGAAAGAGAAGAAATACGTGCCTTGAAATTTACGATACTTGATTAGTCATATGTAGCAAAGGTAGAGTAGAGAAAGGTAGCGCTAGAATGCTATAGAAAAATTAAGAAAGTTGGACTTAACACTTTTATCTCGTAAGTCATTTTAAGGACATTTCCAACTGAGAATAAAATAGCAAGAATGATCAAACTATACATATTTTATCCTCGGCGTTTTTATCTATCTTTCAAAGGCGTAAGTGAACTCTCATTTATGAACACACTTTCATTTCCACCAAAAATTGTTGCTTTTGGTTGCGCCTTTCTCTTCTCATGTTCGATTTAAAACAAAAAAAGGGCAAAATTAGTTTCCGTGTTTGTGTCTTAAAATTTCACGCTCTTGTAAGGACTTCACATTCTCGTAAGACGAAAAACGGCTCATTTTCTGCTTTTTGGAGCTCTGGCAGGGGAGGTTAGATTTTTGCTTAAAAAGACAATATTATGAAATTCGTAAGCTGGCAAAGAACGAATAAGTATATGAAACATGCACTTTTAAAGCGTTACACTCAACGCCAAACATATTTCTAATCACAAGAGGGCAACATTTTTTTGAAGAAATGAAAATACCATTAGTTTCCACTCTCAATTATAATGATTGCTTTTTCAAAAGATAAGAAATTGATCGGTTTTTAAGATGAACAAAAATTTATTTTCAGTCAAATTTTAACTTTCAAAAATGTATGTCCAGTTTTTATTTGCCAACGTTTATTTAAAATTTGATTTACTTCGATTACATAAATTTATTTACCTGCTTTTGAAACTAGTTGAAAATGATGGCTGAAGGTAAAATAAATTTAATTTTTATCTCACTTATTTACTGAACAATGCTTCATAATTTACTGCCAGAAGCTGATCAATTATTTTTGCTTTGTGGAAAAAATCGTAAAGAAGCAGTTGCACAAACAAATAGCTCCGACATGGATCAATTCGTAAATAAACAAATGTGGGAAAATGAAATGAAAATAGGAAGCAATATATGCAAACAAAGCTCATAGAAAGATGAATATAAGCGAGCATCCTTTGCAGGATATGTGTTGGCGAAAGCACTGGAATAAATATTCTTTATTATTAATGTACACATGTCGAGAAAAACGGTGCGCTGCTGTCGTAAAATTAAACATTTTCTTCTAATAGTCTATAGTTAATCGATACAGCTACTATATTTTTACACAACATAGAAAAAGAAGTGTGGTCAATTCTGTATACCTGTCTCAAGTAATTTTATTTTTTTGACTATAACACTCTTGCAGCTAAGGTACGAATTGTACTCGTACTTATGTATGACTGCACATGCACTTGACGTTGTTTGCTTCCATTTGATTCAATGGTTGGTTGACCATCTTTGCCGGTACATACGAGTCTGTAGTACTTATATTCGAACATCCTTTTGGCTGAATGGCTTACCTGTAGTGATGATGCCCGCATTTGCTATTTCCCTACTGGGCTGATTGGTTAGCTCAGCTGGATATGCATTTTTTCAAGTGTTAGTAATGCACTTCAATAATACGATTACATAGTATGCTATTCCGTTGAGCCATAGAACGAGTGCAAGTAAGTATTCGAAGATTCATATGTGTGGATAAATGCATTGCTAACCGGTTGTTCAAATAAAGCTATTTCTTTAAAAATGTAAAGGAAATTTAACATTGATATTATTCAATTATATGGATTCAATTATATGAAGTACGTTTTCCCGCAAGTTATTAGCCTGACTGGCTTCTCAGTAGTAAACTTTAATATTAGTTATATCTATACTAAATAATTTGTATTTTTTGAAAGGCGACTTTTTCTGTTTGTAATTCTCGAGAACGGCTGTAATGATTTTTTTTTTTAATTTCAGACATCTGCTGCAGAATTTTCAAGGATGGTTATAGGCTAAAGAAAAATTTTATATATATAGGGGGCGTGGCACCTTCGATACAAACAGAATTTTTCATAGTGTCTGCCTGTCATAGTCTCTGGATGTGATCATCGTAGAGTTATGGAGATATATGAAGTCAGTCCCATATTCATAGAGAAAGGGAGTCCCGTGGAGTTTTCTCTCTTTTCATTTTCCTCCTATCTTGAATAAAAATTTTCTGAGGATTTTTTATATTAAATGGCGGAGTTGAGCTGTCAAAAAAGTGTCAACGACTTCTTCGAAGTTGGAATTTCCTACTCGCTGGGAGTTAATTATTGAAGGATTTCTTTCCCGGGAGAAACAACTTCCCGGAGAATAAACTCCCCGGCAGTATTCAGAATTGGGCTGATAATTTTTCTGTATGTGTGTTTGTGAGTGAACCTCTCCTAAATAGCTGAACCGATTTTAGCGAAATGTTTTTTTGTGGGTGTTGGATTGAGTTTAAATTCACAATTTGACTCGCCAGGTGGCGATGGAGTCGAGTTATTACTAAAAATCTTATTAATGATCCGATTTGGCGTATATTCGAATTATGTATTGGTAACTTTAAGGGCCAACAGGTGGCGCCTGTGTCGAATCATTACTAAAAATCGTCAAGTGCTGCACCAGTCAGTATGTGGAACTTTCGTGTGCTCCGATTTGACCAATGAATGTGATTTGCCTGTATTATTATGCTTTAAAGTTTCATTTGGAGACACTTGGATTAAGTTGTCCAGGGGTTATTCTCAAATTACCACCGTTAACTCGTAACTAGTATCGTGGGGTCCACCTACTGAAGAGATTTATTCAAAGTCAAAGACTGTAAGTAGTAAGTGAATACAGAATTGAACATTTATGATAAATTTAGTAAAAATGTGATTCCTTTTTCGGGAAAAGTTTATTAATTTTTTCCTGTGCATAATATGTTCAAACTAATAAATAAAACGTTCAAAATATAGTGTACCAATTTTTGCACATTGGGCTTCCTAAGACCTGCATTGTTTAGTTTGAGTAAAAACTCATTATAGAAGGAAGTGTATTTAATTTTGTCCTATTATATTTTGCCTATTTTCACATATTTGCTTACTGAATGCAGCGACAGGAGGAGGGCGGTCAGCCACAGAAGAAATTTTCCCCTACTTGCGTTTCGCTCTCCTATACATCCTCCTTCTCCTCCTCTTCTGGGTTTGGGAAAGAGAACCAACTCCATCATTGTAGGGCAATTGGCAACGAGCTGCTTCTCGACCCACATCCCCTGCAAAAGACTGGTGATCTTCCAACTCTGAAGAAAAGAGGATTGGCATTACCTCCTCAATGTCCTCCGGGATGCGCTTCCGGTCATGACGCTGAAGACTTTGGCAGGGTTAGGGGCCTCCAGAATGCGTGCCCTGCTGATTTTCCATAGGTACTACTAAAGTAATTTAAAGAGTTAACTAAAAATAAGTTTTTATTAAATTTGAAGATACGCGTTTAACCAAACTTATCTAATTTTCTCTGAAATCTTAATAACAAGGACACAAGTGCAAACGACTCCGTTCTGGTTTCTTACGTGTTATTTAAATTATTGCATTAAAGTATTTTTTGCCATATCTAACTATGTATGCATTTTATAAACTTTTCTAATATATTTTGCATCATTCTTATATATATATTTTGTGCATATATTTTGCATAAATTTTGCGCATTCAATTTGCATATAAATCCGAGCTCTAATTATGAGTTTTTTTTTTTTCTTGACAACAGTGATTCAAAAGCTATATATATATTTTCTGCTCAAAACACTAACGTCAACGCTAATTTTCGTCAAAGTGTTCTAAAATTAAATTAACAAGAAGCCGTGTTGCTTGATTAAAATGCATGCTGTTTTATGTTTTCGTCATTTGCTGACGTATTTACATAAACTATGCACTTTTGTACTAATTTTCATTCACAACCTGAAAATAAAATACTTCCCACGTTTTGTGTTGATTTTCAGTAAAGTGATTGCAAATTATATGTTGCACGTAGAGCAAGATTTAATTAAATGATCTCCTTATGGGATTTTTTGTTCAGAGCTAAAACAACGCAATATCTGGAGTAAATCTTAACTGGACTGAGTTAATGATGACTCAGCTTGAAACGTTTGTACTTAAAGACCTGCCGCAAAATAAAAGAAGTTGGAAAAAAAAGAAGAATAGAAAATTTATAAAATAAGTTCTTTTTATGATATTGCCGTTACTCATGTAAATGGCATGCTCATAACTAGACAACGGATTAGTAAGCAAAAAAAATAAAATAGAGCTAAAAATATGAACCACTCAACTTTAAGCAAAATGTTTAAATTTGAAATGCCTATGGGCATATCCTGGGTTACGGACGCGACATTCGTACGACTTTAGAGTTAAATAAATCATACGAAAACTGAAGTCACTTGTAAAAAAATTTGCCTTTGTGTAGCTTTTACACTGTGCTTTGGTTGACAAAAAAATTAGGTGCGCTTGTAAAACTGACGTCGAGAAAATCCATGAAAAACAGAAGTGATTTCAGAGCACATATAAAAATAAGCAAAACTCAGCGAATCCTGAAAGGTTTTCCTTTATTAAACATTCTTTGAATAAAGTAAAATTATGGAACGTTACAACCAATTCATTTTTAATCAGAAGCAATTCATTGTTGATTTAATTTTGAATTAAAATCTGGTAACGGACCTGACAGATTTTCCCATATACAATTTTTTCTTACAGTAACACATACAAAATTTAATTTTTTATTAAATTTTTTCAGTCCTTCTCCCCACCATTTTGCGTTTGCAAAATCTCTTTTCGCCATCTGAATACAAAATTGAAAGTTATAAAGTTTAGTTTCATTTTCAGTTTACCTTTTTTTGGGAAATGCCCTTATGTTTTGCATACAAATCCGCAGTCTACTCATACCAATTTTCTTTACACATTTTTTGATATGTTTTTATAAAATATTTAGGAGAATTAAATGTACTTTTAAGTAGGATCTAATCAGGTTTTTGTTTTTAAATTTTCAATTGCACAAAGCTAAATGTATGCAGACCGTAAGCTAGTCAGGCACGTAATCTCTCGACTAGACGGACATACACGCATATTAAATAAGTGATTTTTTTTTCATACTACAAATTTAATGCAGACGCATGTACCTGCTTGCATATAAAAAAAATGTTTGTACTCCTTAAACTTAGCAATGTTGAACACGTGCAGCTATTTTTAAATTGTTTACCCTTCAAATTTAAAAAAAAAAAATGGATAAAACTTCAAAGCGCCCTAATCTTTTAATACTTAACTAAATAAAGAAAATATTTTCATAATTGCAGGCTTACTTGCAGACATAAAATTATATGGTTACATAAAAATGCCTCCTCTTAAAAGGGTTAATCTCGGCATTCGTTTGAAGTAAAAAAGTGACAAGGAGGTTGAAAAGTTTTCGGCGAACTTTTAGTGCGAAGCAGCAAAAACGGAAAATAAGTAGCAATTCATGTTTAAGAAATATGTAAATAGGAGTCAGCAGGCTGTCATAAATGTCCATGAAACAGGTGTTGAGAATGACTGAGTTGCGAAGCAAATAATAAGGCGCGCACAAATATACAGGGTACTTCAATTTAAGTGTTATCAAATGAAAATGGCATATTTACTTTCTTTATTTATGAAGATATTCGGTTGAAAAATATTCGGTTGGAAAATGAATGCTCTCAAAAATTTTCAGTTTCGCCACCCTTGGCCTGAATTATCGCACGATGCCCGCAAGTGGCTCTGCGGTATTTTCTTACAAGATCAGATCTTACAAGGACTTGCATATATCAACCTTTGTGAGGCCAACACAGACAAAAGAATCAAGCAAGATAATATTAGTAATATTAAAATTGTTGATGTCCTTGTAGTCGTCATGATTCCCTCTACAAAAATCAAGGATCCTTTTTATTTTTCTATTTTTTTTTATGAGTACAATTTTAATTGTTTAAAACTGGCTTATTGTTTCAGTTATATAACAACATTTAAACATAGCCAAATGTGTTTTTTTTGCAAAGCTAAGTCAACTTTTTGTCTTTCATATTTTTATATATACAAAAGATGTTTGTCGAACGAACACTTTTTTTAATACTTTTTATATAAACGTCATAACTGGTTGGGTCTTTGATTATTTTGTTTTCTGAATTTTTTCGTAGTTCTTCGGATATTATTTTTCACGACTATGTTTGGTTCTTCATATTTTATTCTAAAAAATCTGTTGCATTTTTTTTTTACTTCCAGATTCAGTTAAGACTCTTCGGGACCTTAAGGGATTCTTGGTATCAATTAATATGTCGCAAATTTTTTGAATTTTTTCGGGACTTTTGAAAACTCTTTCAATTTATTGCAATACTTTTCTGTACTTTGTGGGTTTATTTCGGAACCTCACGAAGCATTTCCGAAACATTTAGGTCGAAAATACTTACTAATTTTCACTTTGATTTTTTCGAGTTCTCTTTCCATCGTTATTTGTTTTAGATGCGGTTCTGATAATCCTCCGGCTGCTTGGCAACCTTACTACTACTACCTTTGAAAGCTTTTGTGCCCTCGAAATAAGCTGCTTAATGTTATGCTCAGCCACCACCCAAATAGATGAGTATTTGTGAACTCTCAGTTTTTTACACTTCAAATAGCTATTCAAACGAGTTTAACGCATTTATCTATATAACTTTCTCTGCTGCGGTTCTATGTACATAAGTAGTATATACGAGTACGTATATATGTACGGTGACCATATTAACGAACGTAAAATATAGGACATTTTTTCCAATGATTTTAGAATACGAACATACAACTTGTATGATGGTAATTTAGATCAAATATTTGCCAGTTAATTATATTATTAAACTGTACAAGTTCCTCTTCTCGAAAGGCGCGGTAACCGGATTTTAACCGATTCCGAAAAGTGAAACCAAATCCTTACCAAGGACTTCGCCATCCTTTGCTGCCACAATGCGTTTATCATAATTGAGCGGAGGTTTAATGTTATATTTCAATGGATCTGAAAATTTTTCGAGTTCTCTTTCCATCGTTTGCTTTTGTCAACAATGAATTTTACTCAAAGTATATTAATTTTTCAGGGAAAATGTCTGAATATTAGTTAATTTTTTTCAATTTTCAAATTTTTCAATTACATAAATTTCCCCTTATCAGTATTATCAAGGATTCGTGATCCTTAAGTGGGGTGCGAAGCAAACTGACCAAGGTTTTCATTCTGTTTTGTTATGGACATTTTTATTTTTTCATATTCTATGTTTAAAAATTGATCTCTGCAAAATCCAAAGCTAATTTAAAGAACAGTTTAAGAAATAAAGGATAAATGGCGTCCTTTATTTTGACAAAAATTATAAAGGACAGGGGGTTAAAATAAAGGACGAATGGTCACCGTATATATATGCATCATGGCACAATGTCAAAACTAAAGAGTATTCATTGAAAGCAACTATAGCCGTCAGATAAAAGCAACGCGCTTGAGTTACAGCTGTAAAACTGGCGGCTGAGCGCACAAAAGTTAAATAAAAACGTAATATGCCAGGGATGCCAGCTCTTTCTTCGTAAATCCAAAAAAAAGAAATCCCTTATTCAATAACTATGTAGTATGCTTCATTTATAATTACAAATCAAAAGTGTTTATGCAGAAATTTAATGATGTTTGATAGAGAAGAAAATGTCTAGAGAACAATTAACACTTTAGAAACATACATAGAACCCAAAGGACCTCTTAATAAGAGCGCAGTTACTGTGCCAACGAGGTTTCTGGAAAGGAAGGCGGTTTGTATTAAGGATCTCATTATCAGGCTTAACTGGGTAAATTTTACTAGAATTCATAATTTCGTATATTTTGTGCTATGCACTATATAAAGGCTTTTGCTCAGATTCGCCATCGTACATCGAATCCAAACAGAGTTCAAATTCCATCAAAATTAACGAATACTCTTCCACTTGGCATTCCTGAACGTAACGGCAAAGCAAATTGCATGAATAGAGCGCGACAAGATGAGTATAAAATGAAAGCGTGGTGATAAGTAATATATGTATGTTTGTATGTGCGAGCACAATGGGTATTTGTATTTATAAGCACGCGAACTGAGACTCACGCTTGTGCAGTTTTAAGCGCATTGTATTACTATATACATATAGGTTTGTATTAACTAGTAAAGATAATTTCTGGTACAGAACTGGAAAGATTTGAGACGTAATTTGCTCGACTGCCTGTTAATTTTATCGTCCCGTAAAATGTCGTTATCGACTACCTGAAATATAAATGTTACCGATAAAGCAGTCCACGCGTTTACCGGGAAGATAAATTTAACAGGCAGTCGTGAAAACCGCCCTTAATCGAGTAATATAAAACCAAATTTTTAGACGTTACCTGTTTTTGAGCGATTTTACGATTTACTCGTATTCGTATTTTGTGATGCGACTAATATTTAGCACACAGTATACAGTAATCCAGATAGGCAAAACAAAAATTGTAAATATGCTTATTTGACAATTTATTTGAATGTATTGGTTGATATTTTATCACAGTTGTCGTTTTCTTTAACCCAAATAAAATCCAATTTCAATATTTTCTTATAGTGGAAAATATTTTCAAGTCACATAAAATAAAACAACGAGAAAAACAAAATTCCTAGCAAATCAAGCTTGCAGCACCGGATGCAGTTCCTACATAAGTCATATCTGGTTCCACACACAACTTTGAGTGAATAATGGTGGGCTGATTTTGGAAAATGGACCCATAAATTTGGGGGGTAAAACAAGTATTACTTAGCTTAAAGGTAGAACTCTCTAATTTAAAAATATAAGAGTGGTATATAGTGGAGACCTCCAAAGTTTTTATGAAATATGTACCCAAAGTTATATATCGACGCTCGAACTAATGCAGGAAAGGTTTATGCAGATAAGCAAGGCCGTTTTTCAATGGTATAAAATGTATATTTGTATAATGGATTTAGCGACCGCAAGAACATATATAGTGATCTTTAGTTATGCTTTTTGCTGTTTATCTAGATTTTCATGAGCGATTCATAGAAAAATTTTCAGGAAACTTGACTGAAAATTGTGATTTATTAGCAAAAATTGCTTTAGTTTATGTATAAGTGCCACATAACTTTCGATTCTACATAAAAAAAAAAATAATTTTTCCACTCTTAAAAATAACGATAGGTCCCCACCGTTTTTGGGCAGAGCCACATGTCGTTTAACGTGGAATGACCCATATACGTATGTAGTTGATTTGGCGCCTGCCGGTTGGCTTATAGTTAACACACTAGTAGCAACGTCATTGTTTTGCTAACAAAATCCAATTTAAAAGCAATGTTTCAAGAACCCCTAATTAAGTGGATGCAGATGCAAATCTACCAGTGCACTGTGCTAAATTTCCGGTTAGATGTACTAATAAGTAGTTTGTAGTGAAACGCAAATGCAGTGGACATGACTGAAAATTAATACAAGCATTACAATTCCTATGCCATAATTTGACAATAAATAGTACAATGTTAGTAGACTAAGTAGCGTACAAAGGGAGGCATATTCCGTTATAATTTCTGCACTGAAATTCTTTCGCTCAGAATGTTGCTCATTGAATGTTGTTCTGGTTTTTTATTCCCATTGATATATATGTACCTATCGGAAGTTGCAATGTACCCGTGGCAGTGACGTACAGCCGTGGCTGTGAAAAACGAAGACCTTAGGACATAGCTCAATTTTAAACCGTAGTCCCATAGCGAAAATAACCACGAACTGCTTGCTATCAAGCCAGGATTTTAGCTTAAATTTACTTTTGCGGTTTCCATCCAGAAGGCAATGGAGAAGATGAGAATCTGCAGCTAAGGAAGTCACCTTTATCTAAGATGGATTGCGTTGCAGTGTATATTCCAACCACTAAATTGGTCCCTGAGACCGGCAAATCATGCCATCATATTCCAAGTTGAAGTATTTTTGATTGAAACAATTATCACCGGTAATGGGCAGTTAGGAACGCATCTTTCTAGAATAGGACTCCCGTATAACAGTATAGGATGCAGCTGCTACCTAAATGGTAGCGAGCAAACAGTATCTACTTCAGTTCCTGTTGATTTAAGAGCAACTATTCATTGGTAACCAAAATTAAATTTGTGTCGAAATTCAAACTATTACACTTCGAGGAAAAATTATAGTAAAAGAAGGTTAAGTAATTTTTTATTTTTTATTTATTTATTTATTTTTTTTTTTTTGAAAAATGTTCTGGACCAACTTTCTACGAATCACCTAGTACTTTCACTTAATATCAGCTACACACATACATATTTGTAAAACGAAGATCGAGTCTTGTACATTTACTACTTTTGAGGATGTTCACAACCGGCGTTATAACTTCCCTTGCCGACTATTACTCTGCTGTCGCGAGATGAACCGCCACTACTAGGTCTCTGTACCCAGAGTTTGGAACGGTGCATGCCTTCTGCTGCGGATTATTGTTTAATTTTATAGCGGACCTATCTTCGGGAGTGGAGGTTTGTATCTGTCATAAATAGCTCACCTCAGAAAATATGTTCTAAGCCAAATAGACAAAAAGTGCAGTTTCAGTTGCGAAAAACAATCAAGGATATTATTGCTAGCATTCATTTAAAGAAAATAACGAGCATGTAAAATTACTTGAAACTGAGAATATCTGTGAAAATCCCAACAGTTGGTATTCTCAAATGAAATGCTCTAAATGCGCTTCATTTATTTTGTTTCCTCACTGCACTCCCAATTCGTAAATTTATATAACTTTTCCTCCTCTACCAATCCAACTATTACTTCCAAGTATTTTAAGTGATTGCCTGTGCGCCGTGGAGAGCAGTTGTGTGCACAGATGTAGCTAAAATAAAATAAATATTAAACGAAATACACTCGCAAATGCCCAGATGAAGGAAATCTTCAAATAAAAGTTAAATCGCTCACTTTCGTCTATTCAACACCTCAACTAACAACAATAAGTTCCGCAATAAGCCCGAAGATTGCTACTTTCCTCTCTTCCCACCATAGCCGCGAGCACCATCGCTTTTTCAAGCGACTCACCGTAGCGTTGCTAAGCACCTTGCCATATGCAATGAATTGCCGCACTAATCCAAGCAATTCTTTTTTATTTTCAAGCGCATCATTCAATTTGTGCCTGAGTTCCGGAAAATGATAGTCTGTACGAAGTTTGCATGCCACTCTTCTGGTTCGTTTTTGCCTTCATCCGAGAAATATCACTTTGTTATCCACGCACAGGCGTGGGTACCCAGGTGCCCAGGAACGGCGGTATGCTGTTCGTGTTTGCCTATTGGCTTTTCATGGTTTGCCATTTTTTATTGTTTGGCCGTCCAGCGTAGCCATTGACAACCAGCATTCAATTGGATTTATGGGCGGTTTTCCAGCCGCTACAAACACCAGCTGCAGGTGTACTAAGTGGTAATAGATGGTAAAGCGATGCGCTTTTGTTGGTGTTGCGCTACGATGGAGATAAATAAATGGGGCGCCTGTAAGAAATTTTGGTGTGGAGCCTGCGTGTGGAGGCGCCGGTATGAGTACATGCAGATGAATGTATGTACATTAGGGTGGTCCAAAATAAGTAAAGTCGAAATTTTATTGCTCTCACCCCCTAGAATCGTACTATCGAAAAAATATACCTCTATTTTATTATTTTGAAATCAAAAACATATTTAGAGGCAGCTCAAAGTTTTTCATATATTTAATATGGGGAAACAAAGGTTTTCGTAGAAATGGTATGGAATTCTTGCTCGATCGCAAAACTCTGGTTCCTTTCAGGAGACTTTCAATAACAATACCCAATTGTTTATTCAAAAATTCTTTTAATAGTAAAGAGTTTTTTACACACTGTTGCATTTTCTGGCAATTTCTGAGGTTTTGGCGGACCTATAAAATAAAGTTACTATAAAAAACTTTTTAAATAAATAATTGGTTATTATTATTGGGAGTCTCCTAAAGAGAGCAGAGTCTTCCGATCAATTCTATACAAAGGGACCGACACTAACAGTTTTTTAAGTCACTTTGGCCATATATTTATTTAAGAGTCATTTCCTGATAATAAACAAGCCGCTTATCCAAATTAAACAAGTTTGGTATCAAATGAAAGAGGACTAAAATAGCTATAAAACTGAAATATCTTAACGAGGAAAGCCACCTATTGGAAAATATTTCAATAAAAAATGTTATTTAATTACCATAGAACAAACCTTGGGTCAGGTATATGAATTTCTTTTATGTTAAACTATAAAAAAAATATATATATAGAGGTGGCAACCTTCGGTCTTTATTTCTGTTTAAAAGCTACCCAGTCGGAAAAGTAGTAATGCATTACATGAGTGATCAATAATATAATGTGTTTCTTATGCGTTCTGGATTATGTTACTGCTAACTATGTAATCAGCATTCTAATGTATTCAAAAAGCTCCAAAAATTTCTGGTTAAAACACATTCATTTCTCGATAATTGGTAATGCAAAATTTTCCCACTAGGTACTTTCGTCATCCTTCATTTGATTCCAAATTTGTTTCATTTGGATAAGCGATTTATTTATAATCATGAAATGATTTTTTATAAATATTTGACCCAGCTGCCTTTAAAAAAAGTTAGCTGCTATTTTCGGTCCCTGTCTATACCATTTCTACGAAAAAGTTTTGTTCCCCCCATATAAAACACTTGGAAAAATTTTAGCGCTTTGAGCGATCTCTAAATATTTTTTGATTTCAAAACAAAAAAAAATTGGGTATATTTTTTCGATATAGAACAATCCTAGGACGTGAGAGTATACAAATTCCGAATTAACTTTTTCCACATTCATTTTTGGACCACCCTAATGGACCACCTACATATGTATTTAAATTGATATATATATATCCCCGTATATATATTACCATAGTTGAGAGCAAGGTCTTCTCCACGTTTCCAGCTTTTTGCAATATTAAAAAATTTCAACAAACTTTCGTACAAATTTCGAGCTTGTTTAACAATTCTAAAAAATCAACCGTAATTTTTGGCCATTTGAAACTTGTACTTTATTCTACTAGAATTCAATGGGCAACAAAACTGCATACCCAGAATCTAATTAAAAAACTCGAAATTTTGACGAAAATTTGTTGAATGTTTCTTTTTCAAATTCCATAAGTTTTTAAGGCAGTGCCCCTCGATTGGTACATTTGTACAGATTTGTGCATTTTTATATTGGGCTATTGGTACAAAATAAAAAAAATTTGAAAACATTTTTTTTTTGTTGTCAAAAGATTGGTACAATGCAGCAATCTTCTATTGAAAAATTTCAACAAATTATTTTTCGTATTTGGGATAAAAAAAAACTATTTGGGTATTCACACAATTGGGATACGATTTGCACCAAATTTCGGCAAATACCCAATCGTATGACACTGCCTTTAAATTTGTATTTATACGGATGTTGATAGAGAATGAACTATAAAAAACTAAAAACAATAATATTTTAAAACTTGACAAAATTTGGTGCGGCTATAATTTTTTCGACTACTGTACATAAGTTCACTATGATTACTCGGCCGTGCTAACATAGTAGCACAATGCCACTAATATTTGACTTACAAACAAATTCAAAATTTCAACCCTGTTTGTGTGAAATATTTTATTTTTGTCAGTATGTTTCTTTTAATCAATCTATGTTGAAATAAAAGTGAAAATACAAAATATTTTTTCAGAATCAATCTCGGCAATGAAAACTCTATATTTAAAATTTCTGAGATTTTATTAAACTCTGTGCGGGCCTTAACTGGATACAAATAAAAAGGTAATTGAAAACGCAAAACTCTGTTTGGAACATTGAAACAAATTTGGTTAAGTAAAACAAGGCAATCAATATATCAATCAAATCAGAACATATATAAACATAAGTGACTGGATAAGTCTTCTACTTTCAAGTGATTTTAAATCAATAAGCTTACAGAGGAAATTATAGGCCGGAAAAGGCTCAAAAAAGTTAGGCGGCTGGAGTAGACATTATTCAATAGTAGTCGTTACGTAGATGAACCGGCAATACAAATAACAGAGGATTTCAATATAAGCACAGTCAGCATTTTACTCTTAGTTATTCGGCAAGAAGTAACGGGACTTTTTATGCAGCGTACACGTAAGATTTACGTATATTATAAATGCAGGGTTAAAGACGCTCCTTTTAGGTTTGGAACCACTTTACGCTCGCGCTATTAAACGCTTTGTCAGAACCAGTAAATTTCCTGTTAAATGCGCCTTTGAAGTTCTAATGATAACCACTTTTGTAAATTCAATTGAGTTTTTCATTCTATGGCATTAACAATCTTACAGACTACATAGACGAAAGAAAGAGCCTAAAAGCACAAAGCAAAAAAAAAACCACTTTGGCTCTTTTTCACTCCATATTCATATCGGTTTTTATCGGTGTTGCGGAGGGAGTCCATTTTCTCCCCTCCTACGCAGCTTAGCGTAATTTCACTTTTTTCCGCTTTCCAATAATAATGTAATACATATATATATTTTTTTAATATCTAGGTATGTTATGTAGCATTCCGTTCGCAGGGCCCGGGATCAAGCCCAGTTTCCAACTAACATCAAAAATAAAAGTTTTTTCTAATAGTGGTCGCCCTTCGAAAGGCATGGTATGTATTTCTGCTATGAAAAACAGCTTCTAATAAAAATACATTCGCCGTTCAGAGTCGGCGTAAAACAAATACAAATCAGAGGAGAAGCTCGGCCCAACATAAGCTTTTAAGGGGGAAACCATCGCGGGGCTGTGTATTCGGAGCACTCTTCCCTTACTGGCTGGATGATATTGTTTACGAACATGAGACTGCCTATCAATAGTTTATCGTTATAGTATTTTTATCAGAGTTCGATAGACGGCATTTTAATAAAAGTCTGACGTATGTAAATTTATCAACATACCAGACAGACTCTGTTCCAATCAGTCAGAATAGCCCCATTAATTGTTCTAAGTAATATAAACTAATTTAATTAAATTTTGTTAATTCCACCAATATACATAGAAAAGAGCCCTCAAAATTTCCTTTAATTAAACCGACATGCTATATAATTTTATTCACAGCTGGGCATTTATACATAAACACAAAGATGCCGATGTGTTAAAAGACAACAAAATGTTTGCACAAAATTATTGGTTTTTTATTTAAAGTTATGAGGCATTCAGAGAAGCAAGCGGATCGAGCAAACAATGCGAATGGTTTTATTTTTCGACAGCAGACATTCTACAGAACAGTGATACAAATTTTAAATATGTTGGCTCGGATTATCATTATTCATAAAAATAAAATTAGAAGGGTAAGAAACAAGATACTCTCTTATATACATATGTGGAATATGGAAATTCGCAAAAAAAAATTTTACCATTTATGTTCTGGTACACCCAAATGTACGTAGCTAGATATACTTACTACGTATACCGGAGCAAGTAAAAACAGGCACACATTATTCCAAAGAAAAGGTAAAAGCATAACGCGATGTAAAAAAAAAATTGGAAAAATTATTGAGTTGACTGCCACCTGGCGTCGCTTATTCCCGTAGAACAACAAAATGTACATAAAGTTAATTAATTCGGTCAAATGACTCACCTTAACATTGAATGTCAGTAGCACACGGGCGTGCACTTTTATGTATGAATGACATATGTATATACATATGTACATGTATGTGAAAAATTGCAGTCAAGATGATTGTACATACAACACCTGAAAGTGAAAGAAATGAAGCAGATGTAGATAGATTCGCGATAGAAAGTACGAGAATACATATGTATGTAAGTATAATATGCACGTACGTGTGTAGAAAAGTTAGTCCTCCATAAATGAAATATATACTCAACCAATAGCGTAACAGAGCAAAGTTAACTGCAGCTGAGAATATATAAAAGACATTTTGTATGTATGGATGTTTGTATTGGTTTACCTTGAGCCTTAAGTCTTTTGGGAATGTCTTTGTAGGGCCGTGAAAGATAACTTTACTAATTGCTTACTTATACTAACATATGCCTAATTCGCCCAGATCATAAATTAGCTTGTCAACGACAATTGCAATAACGCTAACAGCCGATACGATTTAGATACGCCATGTTTTATCTGCAGATTTGTGTATGTAAATACATATACGTGCATGTGATAGGACGTTGTTTTTTTTCACAACCACGAGTATTATAATGCTAATAATTGAGTAGGGAAGATTAAGCCGAGTGGTGCCTTCTGAGGAGTTATTTATATAATGCCACTTACTTCCAAGGCAAATATATATGTATGTATTTGTATGTACATAATTACGTTTTACATATTTATTTATTTTTCCCTTTTTTTGATAATTTTTCGTAAGCCATTAAATTCAAAAAGCCACTGAAATATCACAGTGGATTTTTTTCTTAATAGAGACGTACGCTCAGTGCTCTGTAGGTGTAGCCTCGTTTAGGTAGGCCCCAAATAGCATAGAACGCGCTACCACTCACCCACCCCTTCTTTATCCCCATTCAACAGCAAAAACGTTTGACGTTTCAGAAGTATAAAACATTCCTTGAAAATCTTGGGTTGTCATGAGCTCCATAGCTAGATTACCTCCTTAGTTTACTAAATTCTAATAACGCTATTTCTACCCCACTAAATACAGCTTTGCTCTTAATAAAATGAAGTTTTTAAGTACGCAACGCATTTTTTTTTACCTAGAACCGTAACAACAAGTAATGTTTACTTATATCAGACATTGTTGTCACTCATACGCCCTGGCGTGCGAGTTTCTTTGACTGGCAGGTAAGTAATCCAGCAGATTTGGATCTGTGGCGATGTTTGACATTTAATTTTAATGCAATACAACAAAACTCAACAACAAATAGTATGTATTTATGTAAACAATAACAAATGGTATATACTTCTGTAAGTATTTGCTGCCCAGCCCATTTTAACATTTCTTCCTCTAACACAACTTAAAACATAAAAATTTAGTTCGGTCAACATTGACATTGCAAGTTGCTGTAACTCTATAGTTTATTATTATATTGTTATGATTTCAAGAAACGAAATGTATCGCTTTGTAAAATATTTAGTTTTATGAGCTGTCAAGTTGTATTTAGTGGTGTAGAATTGGAATTATTAAAATTTAATGGGCGAAGGCGGTACTCCAGGTACACAGATTATTAGAAGGATATCTTTTCAATGATATAACACATTTTAAAATCTAGACTTAAATTATAAAAATAGGAATAAATTCGTTTAAGACGGTTTTTAAAAGTCGCCAAGGACGACAGTGTTTACGAACCCAAACCCCTCTTAAAGTAAGCTTTGAAACAATCCAGCCTAATGCTCTTCTTCGAAATGCACGCGAGATCGAGTCAAACTAACCGCTTGAAGATATATGCGAGTATCTATGTATGTAAAAAAAAAAAAATAATTCCAACGACTTCTTTAATTTAGGGCAGAGAGGCACTTTGAACTCACACTGTATATTTCGCGACACACTATTCTTCTCGATATCAGCTCGGAAAATTCTTTCGATTATAAACGTTTGTCACTTTTGTGAGCTGGATGAAGGAAAGTCAGAATGTAGTCTTTGTGAATGTGTAGATACAGATTCGAATGCCAAGGTCCTGTCAAAATTATGATACAAATAGTTAGGTGGAAGCATTTATGTGGAGGACTAGGGACTATGACTAGAAAATTTTATACATATTAAGCACCCATAATTATTTAATTAATTTAATATTTTTTTCAACGTACAACAATTCGCTTATACGTTTCTGCATATGAAAGAATATAGCAGAGCTTATGATGCCAAAACAAAAATGTAGATTAAATTGGTGCGCTGATTAAATACGCAATAAATCAGTATGGCATTAAGCCAGCGCAAAAGCGCAATTTTAAGCTTGCGTTCATATAAATACAAATGCGCATAAACACAAAGAGTGTACGAACTTTTAACTTGGTTTGTTACATCACATTTGGTAAAACAACAACAGGTTTACTCCTACACTCAAATTTTCACAGCTTAGCCAAAAACCTAACTTCTACTGTACTTGTTTGCTAACACATCCATACATGTGTATATATATTATGTATATTATTCGTATCCGTTGTTGTTTGTAAGCACTCATATTTCGCAACAAACCGTGAACCTTTTTGAGGATTTCATTTTTGGTTAGGTGATGTTCTTTTACGATATGAAATCTGAATATTTTCTGTTTAAAGAGTGTTCTTATATTTTTTTTTTAATTTTTCCGCATTTCCATGACGAAAGCTTAAGATAAATTTAATTATTTCCTTGCATTAAATTCAATTAGTGCTAGTATAGCATTTTCCTGAGAAGTAACTTAGTAACTTTGTGCAACATTGTGATATACATATGTGTAAGTATTAATGTCAAATTTATGGAACAATAACAAGTTCAGCATACCTGAACTACACTCAGAAACAAGCCAGGTAAATATATTCCTCTCAACACATACTTTGGTAACTATAACCAAATAATGTAACCATAACCAAATCATGTGTTGAGAGAAAAACATTTAGTTGTCGTAACTAAACTCTTCTCAGTGTGCAATGTAATTCGTAATTTCTACAAAATTTTCATTTAAATTAGTTAGTAAAAATGAGGACAAAACTAAACACTAATTGATAACAATCTCACAATGCATGTCAATGCCCTGTAGAACTTAGAGAGAGATCTCAAAATTCGTGAAATAAAAAAATGCCCACCGAGAAGAAGCAAAGAAGTCAGGCGTAATCTTTTCACAATTACCCACCATTGAATTCACTGTGGGATATATTGTGCAACTTTTAGTATATAAAAATCCATTACTCCCAGGCTATTACTTTTCGATGCGATAACGTCATACAGAAAAAAGGGCTGGAAAAGGTGAAGAATCTTAAGAAGAAGATTTTTAAAAAGTTTAAGTTTACTAATAACGCGTTTTTTTTAGGCTTCAATATCGTCATTTTTTAATTAACTCAGTGTTAAAGATAAAGTTTTGTATAGAAATTATATTCTTACTAGAAAATTATAGCAATTTCCTTTCACCTGACCACACACTTTCGAAAGAAAAAGTATTTCATAAGACAATTTCAATTAAAAGATTAAATATTGAATTAAAAAGGAAAAGAATAAATTAAAAAAAAAATTAATAAGTTCCTAAAAATTGCATGAAAGAAATATGTTTCTCTTTAAAATGATATAAACTAAAAGTTAAAAGAAAAGTATAGTAAAAAGGAAAAGAATAAATTAAAAAAAAAAAAATATTAACTAAGTTTCTAAATAAATTTGGTATGAAGACAAACCGCTTTCGCCGTTGTGCAATCTTGGGTGTAATTTTTCGTTCTCAGAATGACACTGAAGTTGGCGCAACGCTGAAATCGGTTTGTCACAAAACCAAATTTGACAAGGGGTGACGGAAATTCGTTATAAAATACATCACGTGCCAACCATGTCAAAAACAATAACCAAAAAATAAAATTAAAAATTATAAAAACAAAAAATTAAATAAAGCAACTTATTGATATAAAAAATATTCTTTAATTTAAAAAATTAGACAAAATATGTATCTAAAAATTAAATTAAATTAAAAAAAAAATGTTTTTTTTTAAGAATAAAATCAAAAAATTGGATACCATAAAAAATAAGCTTCTAAATCTTAAAAAAGCTACAAAATATACGGGGTGTCCAAGACCAGCCGTCCACCCCATCTAAAATTTTTTTAAAATAAGACATACATGTTTTTACTACAGATTCAGATTCTAAGGATAAAAATACGTAGCTTGAAATCTTTTCTCGGAAGTGCATTTTTCAACCTCTAATTACCTTTTAGCTCACCAAAAATCATTAAACTTTAGCTAAGGAAGTATTTCGATTATTCCAGTAGAAAAACGTCTGTTTATAAACCAAATTTATTTTCGGCTGGTATTTAAAGCATTCATTTCAAAAATGTAGGACAGTTTGAATCCCAAAATCCTGCTCCCCTCCCTGTATGCTCGAGCAGGAATGAAACGATACGAATAAATACAAGTACATACTCGATACTTTTCGTTGAATACGTAGTAATTTTGGTATCAATACTTTTGAAGCAAGTACTGAGTAGGCATCGAAAAAGAAATATGAAGTCGTATCGAAAGCCGATACTAAGGCAAATTTGGCTCCGGCAATTTTTCCTCCACTCCGAAGCGCCTTGGGGTTATCTAATACTTTTACAAAAATCACTCTTTTTCACATTTTTCCCATTAATTCTTATTTTAAAACCTATATAATTTTTCGATTTAGCACAATTAAGGTATGTTTCCTATCGATAAATTGAAAATTAAGAAAATTAGCCCTGCTGACATTTTCTTTTAACGCCCAATTCGGCTTTGTTTACCTTTTTTTTTTTAAACAAATATTGCAAAATTTCAAGAATATAAAAAATTTTAAAAGGGCCTTTTCATGTTTAACCTCTTCGGAATTACTCACTAATGCGATACCCGTACTTTTTCTCTAAGCACATATCACTGAATTTTTTAAATCATTTTTGAATTACTTGACTTCAGAGTTAAAAACTCAAAATGCAAGTTTACTATATTTGGCGCAGGGTTTCGCGAATCTATTGATTTTTGTGCGTAATATTTACTGTCGCACGGTGATATATGTATAATGAGCTAGACATTTATAAAAAAATATTAATTATTAAAAAAAAATATATAGCCAATACTGGTCAAGGAAAGGAGTTTCTATTATTGCCATCAGCGCAAATTACAAATCCCGAAAATCCCGGAATTCCTAGTATCGATACTTTATTTCGATGCTACTTCCAAGAAAAAGTAAAAATACCAGCATGGCATCGTTTCATCCCTATATGTACGCGGGTGAGGCACCTACATACTTATGTAGATACATATGCATACATATTTATATTTATGCAATGCCTAGCACTAGCGTGTGTTTCGCTCATTCCATAATAATCCAGGAATTTATGCAAATATGTGACCCACATACATATGTATATATTTACATACATATACTCGTATGCATATCTAACATGCTCATATGTGCTTATTTTAACAGTAATTATTTTTATTCTTTATTAAGTGCTACTTTTTCAAAAATAATTGCCCTTAATGACTTTGGGCTAATTAAAAAAATTATTCAGATAAGCAAAAATTTGGTTGCCACTCAAAAAGGTCAGTACAATAATATTTACTCTTTTTGTGGGCATGTACATATGTATCTGCGTACATATTTCAAAAAAAAATAATAATATCAAGTAAGAGCGCACTACAAAATGAAAATAAAAAAATTAATATGGTACAATTTCTGAACATTCGAAACCAAATGTTTACATGTATGTAGTACTTAGCAACAGATAGGTGTACATATGTACATACATGTGTCGGTATTTACTTATATTTACTTACTTACTTGAATACAATTTCAAAACAGATTTTAAAGCAACATAATATATAAATTAGTTGGATCAATTTGTATACCAGCCCGTAGTTATTAAACCGTGCGACAAAAGCAAAAAAATTTCAAAAGGCACAAAAGAATCGATACACTCACGAAACTATGGGCCAAATATAGTAAAACTACGTTTTTAGTTTTTCACTCCGACGTCAGCATTTTTTTCAAAGGACTTTGAAATTTTAAATATGTTTATGATTAATTCAAAAAAATATTTTAAAAATTCAAAGTAATGTAAAATAAAAATACTTGAATTTGTTTAAATTATAAAAAAATATATTAATCAAACTCCAAAAAAAATTCAACTTTTTTTAAAGAGCCTATTAACTTTACAGAACAACCATTGCTTGGAATTGATTAGAACCTAAAAATGTGTGTTAGCTACCTAAACCTAGTTACATAATGAAGATGAAACATTAGTAAAACATAGCCACATAACACAAAATTACCAAAAAAAATATTTTATTTTTACGCGAAACCACTAAGTGCACAAGTCACTTATACTGAATAGCTCAGTTTGAATCACGCGTAACGTACTAAAAATCTAAATCTATATCGCAAAAGCAAAAAAATAGCAGAAAAATTGGTTTACAAGAGCCTACACAATAGAGATTGTTTTTAAATCACAACCATCATAGCTTGGACGTGCTTGGAACCTGAGCAAAATATATGTTATTTATTGGCTATAAAACCAATTTTGTCTTGGCTACTTAATTTTTTTTTTAGACAATATTAAATACCTCAGGATGAAGGTTCCATAGCGAGATGCTTAAGCAATATGGCATTCTGAAATCAAACCTCTGTTTGTAATTCTCGGCTCCTTTTTTAAGGGTATCTGATTTTGTTTATTTGAAGATAAATTTGACTAAAGAAAATATACAGCTGTTGTTCACAAGCTCGTTTGTAGTAAGCATAAGTCATAAATTTAAATAAATAACTAAGAGTTTCCTTTTTCCGACACAGTCAAGGTAGACTTCTGAATATGTGTACATACATATGTGTGTGTAAGTGAATTTGTACACATTTACGTATATAAATTAGGAAATGTTATTAGATATCATTGCAGTTGCCTTAAAATAGTCACAACTTGCATTTACTTATTTAAAATGCTTTTAAAGCTTTAAAAAGTATTAACCAAACAACAATTTGTGGCCTACACTCATATCAAAGCAAAAGGAAAAATTACATGTAAGCAAAGTAATATGAGAGCCTTTATGCATCAATACACAAATTCCTAATTAACAAATATTAAATATTATCCATGAGAAGCAAACACATTTTAAATCAACATAGGAAATAATTTTACATTTGGCATACGGAACTTTGCAAAAAGATCTGCAAAATTTTGCTAAAAAAAACAACTTTTTTGTCGTCGAAAAAGTAAAAAAAAAATGTATGCTTGAAAAAGCATTTGAAAATTAAAAACTGCGTTAACTAGCTTCTCAAAAGTTCTAGAGTTCCTGGAAAGGAAAAAGAACTCCGAAAAATTACGCAGAAAAAATTTCTTTTCAATATAGTCGAAAAATTGAATGCTTGAAAAAAAAAAAACAAAAACTATTCTGAGTAGCAAAAACCTGAAATTATGAAAAATTTGGAAAAATTCAATTTCAACAAAATATAGAAAAGGTTCTGAGTAGCTTTAAAATAGTTCTAGATTAGAGTAGAAAGAAATCAAATTTTTTTTTTTCAAAAAGTCACAAGCACTATGTTTTGAAAAAATAAATAGTTTGTTCTAAGTAGCTTATCGATAGTTTTAGAGCTCTTAAAAGAGAAGGGAAGCTCCGCAAAATTGGGCAAAATTATCCAAATTTTTTTGATTTCACTAAAAATATATTT
>NW_023458561.1:62110327-62113077 GCF_013731165.1 Rhagoletis pomonella | reverse complement strand
ATTTAAATATTCTTCAATAGGTGGCATTCCTCGTTTAGATATTTCTTTTTGAAAGCTACTTTAGTCCTCCTACATTTGATACCAATGTATTATTAAAAGGCACCCCGCATATTGGAGGAGAGGCTGGGCCACACACACTTAGCTAAAGTGTAAGCGCCAATGTTTGTATATTTATTTTTATTAAAAGTCTGTGTGTGTCTTACTAAAAGCGTCACATTCTTTGCATTCACTCTGCTACCTCGGCACACCATTCATTGCTTGTTGTTACTACACAAGTGCTTCGAATTGTGATTTCAAATCAATTATTTTTCTGAAATTTTTTTTGCATTTTTTTGCCAGTCAAGCCACTTACAGCAGTTTAATGTGATTCTCCAACCACTTAATTGCAAATGTTTATATTTGAAAATTTCCTTTACAAAAGTTAATTGCATCAATAAAGATTTCGAACACGCAAATAAATTTTCTTTACATTTTAATTGCTCAATTGCTTAGCCGCAAAATATTGCCTGTCCACTTATTTATATACATAGTTTACAACAAAGCCCAAACAAAAATATTTATACAAATTCTTATACATATTTAGACATTTAATGCATGCAAACATTGAGAGTCCCGCTGGAATGAATGAAAAATGTGATGGCATCGATAGCCTTTGGCATTGAACCAACTTTGTGACAAATCGATGTAATTTCAATGCGACGGAAAATTCTAAACAAACTTGCTATTGGCGTAGGTGTTGCAAAGCAATAAAATCCACAACTGACCAGCAATAAAACGTTTATCAAGGAAAATTTGTACGTTAAAGCGAAACAAAAAAAAAAAACAAATTGAATCAAGTAAGAAGTCAAAAAAAGAGCAAAGTAAATAATATTTGTACTAAAGTAAATCGAAAGTGAGTTTGAAAAATGGTGGAAAAAGAAGAAAAGGTCGAAATGTCAATACAATAAATTTTTTAAATGGAGATGGCGCAGGTGTGGTGAGTGCGATAACATAAAGCTTATTAAGATTTTTTTGCTCTCCGTACTCGTATATAAATTTATTCGAATAGCCTGTCACTCAGTCGCTCACCAATTAGCCAGTTGATGCGTGTACAAATGTAATTAATTAATATTTTCTAAAGTTTTTTATTTATGTAAGTAATTGATTTAGGTATTTTTGTGAATTATACACCCAAATAAAGTCAGTAATTGATGCGCATAATATAATTAATTAATTATTATAGCCTAACTGGCGTTGAAGACGAGGTGGCCGAAATGACAAAGAAAAAAATTAAATGTCTTCGCCTGAGAATGGACCAGTGAGAACAATTTCCATATATGTAATTATTATGAGTTTTATATGAAAATTGTTATTGGTTTTTTCATCAGCATATCGAGCCTCAACCGCCAAAAAAATTTAAGCGAAATTAAAAAAAAAAAATTTTTTTTTTTTTTAAGCAGAAATACACCTAGGAAAATGTCTGCTTCAAAAAGAAAACAGGAACCCCATTTCTTCGAAATTGTTTGAAATGAGGATATGGACGAAGAAAAACGTAACGTAAACTTTCGACGGTCTGAATTATCCGTTTATCTGTCTGTTGGCTTAAATAATTACACAAAAATCCCATATAAGTATTCAAGCGCGGCTCAGGAGTCGTCTTTGAAATAGACTTCACTACGTAATTATAATCACACATCAGCAGCCTCGATAAAGTCGTAAAAATCGTAGATCCTAGAAACGGTGGCAGATAAAAGATGGGTCGAGTTTTGGGGACCAAGTACCAAAACCCTCCATTTCAGTGGCAGATAGAGTACAATTTTTAGGCAACTTTCGTTATATTTTCAAAGATCCAAGCGGCCATCAGAGCACTATCCAATTATATAATTATCACCACCAAGCTTGCCAAGCAGTGTTTTGAAATTTCTTCAACTCTTGGCAATGATAAAAACGGCAACACTGTGCAATGTATGTACCAAGCCACTGTGAATCGAGGTCGCCGATAAATAGGCATGAGCAGGCTTCTTCTGCGAGTTTCTTTCTTTTTATTTTGAGTGTTAAGCGACGTCAACTGACTAAAATCTTATACGTGGTACATTTGGCGGATACGAGGTATCATAGCATAGCATAGCGACGTTTTGTATCTGCCTGTGTGCCTTTTTCTGTCACACCATACTTACTAAGTGCCCTTTTCTCAAGTAGGTTATAAATATTATCTTGGCTTTGAAAACATTTTTTTTTCCAGAACAAACTATGAAGGCAGATAAATTTTAAAACCTACTTGAGAAAAGGGCCTCAACTATGATATATGGCGAAAACAGTTCTTGTTTGTGTATAACACCTGCATATTTTACTTATTTCCATTAAGGAACATCTTTTATTTGCATTATCAGACGTTAAATCTGCGTAGGGAGATGTGCATATAAATACTTTTTAATCCGTTTTCGCTTGAAAAAAAATATATTCTCCGATATTTCCTTGTTAACCCACGTGGAACAAAGTTCGCCGTGTTGTATGCGTAACATTTTATTATATGACACTTCCATATCTGATTCGTTGTTGCTATTGGAATGAATAATAGTTGTTGACATGCATAAACTACGATTATAACATATGCAAAAATAAAACTAATCACTGCAACTGATTCACTAGAACTACATATGTATGTATGCACATACATTAGGGTGGTCCTTAAAAAAATCAAATGAAGGATTTTTTCTGTCTCACCCCCTCAATCTGTAATGCCACCGTCACAAATATCACATATAAATTTT
>NW_023458561.1:62054242-62100327 GCF_013731165.1 Rhagoletis pomonella | reverse complement strand
TGTAAAAACCTCTTTTACTAATATCTTCAGAAATTCATTTTCCACAAAACGCCAACAAAATAAAATGAGGAACAAACCTTCCACACTATAAAATCTTGTTGTGTTTTCTATTGCTACCAGATTTTTCGTTATTACACAGTTCTTGCACAAAATGTTTGAACAATTACAGTTATTCAGGCAGGTTCTGAAATTCACGTCTGAGTGCGAATGGCTCAAGTTTTTTTTGTATTCTGTATATCTCGTTTTTCGAGTCAAATGGTTAATTTTCTCGTTTTCAACATCTCTTTTATTCCGTGAATGACTTAGTAAAAGTCTCGGGATCCCGGAGCTGTAATCCCGGGATTGCGGGACATGGAGAAGTGTCCGAGATCCGGGAATCCCGGGATTCTGAATCCCGGGATTGAATGCCCTAGTATGTACATATACGCGTAAAAACGCAGTAGCTAAATGTATGAAAAACTAAAAGCAAAAAAAGTTTAACAAACAAAACAAATTCCTAGCACAGGGAAATATTAAAACGCCGAAGAACGGACAGTGAAAGTTTTGTTAAGTGGCATTTAATTGCATACTTTGCAGCGAATTTGAATAGCGGTAATCATAGTCGAGTGCTGCCGCGGCCCTTCTGCTCGCAGCTAACGCGCTTCTGATGTGCGTTTGGTATTTTATTTCTTCGAAGGCCTAATTACTCTTAGCTGGAAGGCTGATGATAAGTTTCTAAATTATAAGTCATTAAATTTTAGCATAAATAAAAGGTTAAGTAGGACCGCAAGGGGACATTAAATGGCAAGTATGAATTATATTAATATAATATAATTATTTAAAAACGCGCAGCTAGTTTTAGTTAAAAAAAAGGAGAAAAGGATCCTCCCTCTAGTTCCAAAAAGGAGAAAAAAATCTCTAAATATCTCGAAAATTAAACACGAAAAATCTAGAAATCTTAAAAAAAAATCTCTCAAATTTGCCGAAATATACTACATCACGAATCCCTAAAAGTCAGACAAAATCGCGAATAATTCGGCGAAATTTCCGTTAGTTCCCGGAAGAACGAAATTTGTGGATGAGTAAGAGCCGCGATTACCTCCAAAGTTTTTAAACTATGCTATAAACGCTGCAGATAGCAGCTCAGACGTCAAAGGAGCCATATGAGGCTCGAAGTGCCTATGCAATAGAAAGAACAGAAAATCGCTTTGAAGACTGTTACTTCAGCTGTGTTAATTTTTATAGAGACTTCGAATCGGCTAAAAAGCTACGAAGATTTTGTTCCATTCGTGACCCATCTCAGTCGAGTAAATCTGCAATGAAGCGAGCAGTGACAGTGCTTTTTAAGGAATAGCGTCTATAAAGCTGAAACCTTTCATCCAAGAAAAATTAAATGACTTTATAAGAAGAATATGCGGAGAAATAGGATTGTAGATTAAAAGAAAAAAAGAACCAGTCCTCAAAAATCTTGCCACCTTCGTTTTACGTCATATTTTAATATTTTATTTAACTTATGCATACTTTAATTAAAGTCTAATTTTAAAACAGGTGGCAACCCTATTCAACATATTTTAAAATCATTACCTTGTTAAACCTTTTTCGACGCACAAACACATTGCGATACGTATTTAAAGTGTGTATCTAATTCCCTTAATTCAAATTGCATTTAGTTTCTAAAACATATGGCAACCCTCTTAAATACAGTTCCGAAAAAAACATCTTTAACACATATCAGTTTATACCAATACTTTAATCTGATGTCAGACCTTCAAAGTTCAAAATTGCGGTTCAGAGCTTCAAATAAATCCAAAAATTTTTTTTTTTTTTTTTAAGTTGGTCGCTATTTTGGATCAGCTATTTTTATTTTTGAAAATCTTACATCAGATTCGTAATCAGCAACCCCAGAAACCAACAGGAAACGAGTTTAAACCCTTGATAATGCTCAGTATCAACGTTTTAACTTTAGTAATAATTTTTTGTTTTTAATTTGATCGCCATATTGGATCCGCCATTTGGAATTTTGAAAAACTGGTTTCGGTTGCCTAATTAGCAATCCCAGAAACCCCCTGGTAACAAATTCCAACCGGGGAAGGGAACGGGAAGACAGTGGTTCCCCTTCTCGCCCATTAAAAAACCGGTTTCATATGGTCTGCAAAGACTAATGTGCCGATTGTTTTATTTTAAAGAGGCTGATAAAAGTACAATTGTATCTACTTTCCCATCACTAGTCGGAGACCATATAGTGCAAACGCTGCTCTATGGATCTTACTTTTGCAATTCGCAATACTTTCCTACTAGTGGTATTCAGGCTTTACTGAGAAATGCAATTACCAGCCGAAAATCTCGCATCAGTCATTGCATTTGCTTCTGGTTAAGATTTTCGGCTGTGTTTTTGTTAATAAAATTTTGCAACTTCGCACCTGAATACCCCAACTATGTTCTTCGCATTTCCCGTGGAGTAGCAGCAGCGCTAGTAGCAAAAGCAGCAGAATATTTACGCTTTATTATACCACCTTAATAACTATTGCTTTTCAACAAGCTTTTCCGAGTCTGACACACTTCAACTTGAATTAGTTCAGTGAAGGTGCGGAAGCAATATGTACTATGTAGTTATGTATTAGGGTGGAGTGAAAATATTTCTGTCGCCCCAAGAGCCTTAATGTTTCGGAAAATCTCTCAAATTATGGATATTTTATACTTTTGTTTAAGATTCTCCAGAAAAGTTTTGAGTATGTACTATCGTAGCCCATTAAATTTTAGTGCATGCTTCAAGTTGGTAAAATTCTCATTGGATTTTTGCAATTATTTTTGCTGTCAGTGCCATGTAGTTTTTCCATACAATTTAAAAAAATATATATCTAAAAAACATAATTTGGGAGATGTTTTCTAAACTTTAAGGCTCCCGGGTCGACCGTTAATATTATCCGACCGGAAAACCGTTAAATTTGATATCAATTTTCCGCACAATTAAAATTTCGAAATGTTCGCTCCACCCTATTAGACATGTATATGTGTATGTAAATGTATTTAGGAGAGACTGCGCGTTGCATTTGAAACGTTATTTTCAAGGTGAAGGCAGTTTTAATGCGTTGCTACTTTCTCCTGACATCCTTCTGTTTTCCTTTCGCTTTTCCGTTTTATTTTCTTTTTCTGGCATTTTTTTGTTTGTTTGAAATGTACGAATGAAAGCTACGAGCGTCGTTTGCCCCAATTTACTCTACTTCCTTTGCAGTATCTGTTTTCGCATAAATATGAATGTAGTGAATGTGAAAATTTTTTATTTTTTTCGCAACAGTTAGTCAAGTCTAAGAAAAAATGCAATCAAAGTAATAATAAATAAGTCTACAAATGTAATAATTTATTTTGAATAATTTTTCCAGCTTTTGGCTGTGGTTAGCTTTTAATGGTATTTGGTATTCATAAATGCATGGGTTCAAAAATTTTGTTTCCGGTTTGAATCACCATTGGAAATAGGCAAAGCAAATCCTGTAAAAATTATTCCACTGAGATGATTTTTTGGGAAATTGTGAATGCGGAAAGGCACTCTGGCTATGCATCCATTCATAAGTATTTGTAATAAAATTGTAAGAGGCCGATATCTGTACATTATAAATATTAAAGAAAAATTAATATAGGGGAGGTTTTTATTAAATAGAGCAACAGAAGCCAAATCAAATTTTTTTTTTAATTTTTGTCTGTGTGTATGCCTGTCTGTATATTTGTAACCGCATCACTCGAAAACTGATGCATGGAATCGACAGCAATTTTCACCAGTGTATTGCTAGCAGTCTAACTTAATATAAAGAAAAAAAAATTGGCGAGTTTCCACCCGTTTTAAACTTGTAGTTTAAGTAAATTGATAAGATAAAGTAAATATTGCGATGTAGCTTTCAAAATAAAGCGGTTTAAAAGGCTTACAGCCGAAAAATTTTTGTGGGAGGTTGCCATCTTTTTTTGTTAATTTTAATAATTTTAATTTGATTTAATTGATAAGATAAATTAAATATTGCTATATGGGTATCAAACTAAAAAGGTGTAGGAAAGTTTACCTACCGTAAATAATTTTGAAGGTGCTGCCACTTGTTTGAAATATTTTTAATTTGAATTGATATGATACAAGAAATATTACATTACGCGTATTAAACTAAAGAGGGTTATGAAAAATTACTGTCGAAAATATTTTTGATGCGGGTGCCACCCATTTGGAAAATGCTATTCTGTTTAATCAATAATATAAATAAGTAAATAAATAAATAAATAAATAAATAAACAAATAAGATAAAGTAAATATTGAATTAGTAGACCTTTAAGATTATAAATTAAGTTTCCAAAAGAAAACCGATATTTTACTTACTTTCTAAATACATTCTAAAATATAGTAACTAATTAATTAAATATAAACAATGCTTCATAAATCGAAAAAATTTTTGAAAATCTCCTTCATTCATTTTATTTTTTTTATGAATGAGGCCGCAAGAGTTTATGGAGTGAGTATCAACTCATTTTTTTTTTTTTTTCAGTTTATGAAATCAACAAGATATTGTGGAAAACTGTTCGCTTAGTTAATTTTAGTCGTTTTTCGAGATTTTTTCGTGACATTTTCGGGACAGCTAAGGATTTCTTCAGGCTTATTGGTGGCCGAATTTATAGGAATATTTCGAGATCTTCCGCGAATTTTCGAGATTTTTTTGCACTTTTCGTAATTTGTCGGGAGCTTCCATACATGAAAAATTGAATTGAACAATGATAACTTGTTTTTATCGAGAACATAAGTTTCTTACCCTGGCCTGAGCAGCATCAAAAAATAGAATAGCAAAGGAAGAAAATGTAGAAAATCCACAGAATGTGCTAGCGATTCCTAGGTACCATTTCTTCGAGTCCTTTCTGCAGCGTAGGCGCTGTCGCACTGTGGGTGTTGCCTGACTTTATCAATTTAGCAGGATGAATAGTTTTAAAAACTAGCATTTTTCTTTGAGGGATTCAAAAAAAAAAACAAAACACTTCGTTGCTGCTTTCATATACATATCTACAATAAAATTTGCCGGCATGTGTATCAATAGCGCAATAACTATGAGAAATTTTAGTATAGAACTTAATAAAATATCATTCGTATGCTGAACCTACATATAAGGAAATTCGCATGAAGTAAATTGGGGAACAAGCAACACACCCTACAAAAGCCATCAGTAAATTGGGTTGCCCTATGAAGCGTACATGCTGCGGCACTTTCCGCGAACTGCAGTTAACTATGTATATGTGAACGTACATATATAGTAAGTATGCATGTAAATTAAAGCAAGGTATTTTCTTACACAACAGTTGCAAACGGGTAAAAAATAGCAATGAATTTTCTTACGCGTGAAGCAATCCACGTGTTTCAGTTGAAAAAAGAGCAAGCGCAAAAGGGTTAACATAAACAAAATAGAATGAGGGTAAAAGCCTACAGCAAAATGCTACGCAAAAAAAATTATGGAAACAAGTTGCATACTTTTTGAAAATCGGTGTTAAATGAAATGGTTTGCGTATCATTGATTATTAAGTGAAAAGCTAAATTGTTTTGAAAGGTGTGCGCAAATTTAATGGGCATGTTTTCGCGGTCAAAAGTTGATTGCGAACCCTTTGAAGGTAAAAGCACAGAAAGGAAGGAAAAATATGAAGTAAAGAATTAATGCTTGTTTATTATTAATTTAAGTAGACAAGTTGCAAATATCCTCGTCATGTAACTCATTATATTTATTGAGAAAAGGGTTTATACTCGAAAATATGCAGATACCTTTGGGACAACGGAAGTGTGAGACAAAATGCTTTTTATATAAAAAATTTATTTTTGAATTAAGTACCTAAAAATGTTCTAAGTGCTTTGGTTAATCAAGCGAACAAGGAAAATGGTCCCTGTTCAATTTATATTAGCAACATGCTGTTGTAAACAAGCGAAAAAGAACGGTCAATTCGAATAAAATTTCCTTTTAGCTACTTAAGCAACCCTGTTGGTATCTGGCTGGAAAAATTAGATTAGTTTAATGTAATTTTTCCACAGTTTTCGAGACTTTTGGTGAGTTTTTCAGATTTCTATCGGATTTGTGTTTTCGGTGTATTTTATGGAACCTATGGATGTATTCGGGTGTTTAATTGATTTTATTGGAAATTTTGTGACGATTTCTTTCTCTAGGACTTTCGGGGCATTTCGTATTATACTTTTTGGGATATCTTCGTACATTTCACTTATCTCATTTTGTGTTTTTTAACACCTTTCGGGATTTATTTCTTTGAAAATTTCCGGAATTCTTTTGGAAGCTTTCTCATGGCTTATTTCCGAGCTTTTTTGCGGTGTTTTCCGGCGCTCTAATTGATTTTATCTTGTGTCCGCTGTAGTGAAGTGGTTATCAGTACGCGCTACCATTTCGCAAGGCTCGAGTTCGAGCCCAGTTTCCGACCAACATCCAAAATAAAAAAAAATAATATAAATAAAAATTGTCTATTAGCGGTCGCCCTTCGGCAGGCAATGACAAACCTCCGAGTGTATTTCTGCCATGAAAAAGCTTCTCTTAAAAATACAATCGCCATTCGGAGTCGGCGTAAAACTGTAGGTCCCTACCTTTTGTGTGACAACATCAAGGCGTCCAAACAATGACATTATTATTATTATCATGTTATGTTTTTTGGGATATATCGGTATTATTTCAGATTTTTCGAAACATTTTGTGTTTTTAGGATTTTAAGGGATTTTTTTAAATAAATTTTTGGCATTTTTCTAAACTTTTTTGGGGATTTTCGGAAACTTTTCTGAAGTACTCGGTACTCCCATGAATTTTTCGAGACTTTCGAAAGACTTCGTATTTTATTTTTGGGGATTCTTTATGTATTTTCCGAGATTTTCAGGAGTTTCAGTAGATCACTCGGGATGTTTCGGAATTTTTCGGGAATTTTGTTTTTAAATTTTGGAACTTATTGAAAACTTTTCAGAAACTTTTGAGATGTTTTTGGGGCTTTTCATTTTCGGTATTTTTCGTGTTTGCTTTCGAGGCTTTCATGGCTTACTTTTGGACTTTCGGTATATGTATTTTGTGTTGTACTTTTCGGGATCTTTCGATAATTTTTCGAAACTTTTCGGTACCTTGAGTGTTATTTTACAACAGTTTTGTGCTGGTTTCCTCTGACTCAGGAATCTTCCTTCCTTCTTGTATTTCTTTTTAAAAAGAGTAAAAGCGATAAACTAATTTATGCTTTTTGCTTTTTATTATAGAATCCATACCAGTGGCTGCCTTTGATGTGAATACCAGAAGGAAGGCGAAAAGTATCGATTATTTTCTGCAAAAAAAATTTGCTTTTCATGTACATGTGCAAGTGCATACATACATATATATATATTTTAATATATATTTTAATATATAATAATAATAATAATAATAATAATAATATATTTCATTTAAATTGAATTACAGATTCATCAAAATTGTTTATGTTTTGCAGTAAAAGGTTCCACTGTTTTTTATACTTGGCGTGACATAATAAAAATATTATTTTTCGTTAAATAAATCTGCCAAAATTCAAATGTGATTTAGATTTTTATGTGCTTTCAGAAAAAAACATAGAACATTTTCACTTACCACAACAAAGTGTCTGCAGTGAATCTTTATTATGCCCAACAACGTCAATCACTTTAGTAACAACGCTAAATTGTTATGTTCCAAAGCAGTGAAAAGTGCGTTGGCGTAAATTTTTAAGTTAATTATGTTTTTTTACATTTTCCTCACTTTAACTCAAATTTCATAACAAACCACTTTTCGCATGCATAAATATTTCATTTCCATAAACACAGTGTCCGGCACTGAAAACGTGCCCGCTGTTTTCCTCAAATTGTGGCCCTCATTTTGTGCTAATTAATGCAAACAGACCCGATAAGAAGCAGGCAATACACACATGCGCTACAAACAACAATGTACACACTATGTATGTATGCGTGTGCGCGCTCGGGTAAACAAAGGCGTAAATTCAAGCTGAAATTTTATTAAACAAACGCTGGACTGCACCACCTCACCGCCACCCGCCTCTCACCCCACTCAGTTGACTCAATCAGGCTGAACTGACAAGCAGCAGATTTTTATTTTCACTTGATTTCTGCTGCCTGCCCACACATTTGTTTATTTTTATTTTTCTGTCGAAATTGCCACTTGAAAATTGTTTGAACGGTTAAATAAGGCATTCGATTTTTCAATGCGCGAAATCCAATTGTATCGTTAATTATTATAAGCTTTCAAGTGCGTCATAATGTTTAAGTTATTGTGCATAAGTTGAATTAAAATATTCTATAGATTATAGCTACATATGTATTCACTTGAAGCCACAATTTAAATTAAAAAAAAAAACCTAAATAGAAAACGAATTTAGTAACACGTGTACATCCTCAATGGATGCGTTTCATTCTTTTTCGCACCTACTCGATGTTTTCTGTAGGTTTGTGGTAAAAAATTAAAAAAAAAGGGTTGCCAGATATTTGAAAATTTAAAATTATTTGCAGGTCAATAAAAAATTTAAGGTGTTTCATCAAAACTAAACGCGTTTGATACCTATATTGCGTTATGGAAAAAGCTTAAATTTTTAATAACCGCTATTATATTTTTTAGAAAAGTGGCAACCCCGTACAAAAATGTTTTTAAATCTCGTCAAATACTTTTAGTTTTGTTTGAAGAAACTTAATTATTTCATTGATCTTCAAATAATTTTTAACTTTCAATTATCTGACAACCCTATTTTACAAGTTCCACATACCCACAGAATAATTGAGCAGAATGAAAAAAAAAAACAAATAAATACATCCATTGAGCCCTTCTTGCGCATTGTGGTTACGAAAACATAAAATAATTAATTTCTTTACAAACATAACAGGTAGGATTATCGGTTATTAAAATACACATAGTGTTTTTTTTTTTTGAAGACTTCGGAAGGGAAATGGTTTTATACGAATAATAATTAACATTTATTTTTAACGATTTTATAGCAATTCTACGAAAAACTGTATTTTCCCCATGTAAAATACATGAACACTTCAACGACCCAGCGGCACGGATAAATATTGATATTCTGCAGTTCTGGGGGTGGCAGCAGGAAAAATCAAAAAAGTTGATTTTTCTATGTATTTTTGTTCCACCCTAATGTACTTATATATAGTATATGTTTATGTGTAGGACAACTACAAATGTACAAATGTGGATATGAAAGTAGGGTATTCAAAAATATTTCTCCCTTCACAACACTTAATGGCATCGCGGCACTCACATTCCGTTATGCATTTCCGTGTTTTTGTAATGTTACAAGCAATTTAAATACACTGCTTCACTCTTGTCGGAAAACTCGTATTATTTCGTCGTAAACAAGCGAGAATTTTCGACAACTCTACTGGAGACAATACTCGCGTCTATGTTTACAACATCGCGTATACGCACTGACTGCCGGCGAAAGCGCATAGTGGCAGAACAAAACCATTACTCCGTATTCCACCATCGCATAAATTTGGCGGCAAATTCCAATCATTTCCAGTCGCCAGTAGCGCATGCGCTTCCAGCGTGAAAGAGCAACAACAAGTGAGCAAAAAAACTGCTATCCATTGATACCTGCTGCAACACGTGTCCACCTGTGGAGGCATACTGCGTGGCAGCGAGCGCAGAGCGCACAAAGGTAGAAAAGAAAAATTACTAACATCTGTTAGGTATCCTTTGAACCTCAGTACTATTTGAATAGAATGTTGTTACTCAAAGCTACAGCAGAAAGGTGTGAAGGTTTTTTGGTATTTAAGTAAGTAATTAAAAACAACTTCGATGAGGGTGTATTTGATTTGAATGATTCAATGAACAAATTTCCTCAAGAGAACTAGCTTGCCTAGGTAACAACATCAACATATGTATACCTAAATATATCCCATAGTAAAGTCACTTTTCTGGGCGCTTCCTGAACAACGCGACCAAGCCATGTGCGATATGAGATTACCAATCTGTTTGGAGCCTCAGGTCATAGGAGGAGCACGTGTGCTCTGGTGCATTCACTTCGTCTTATTCAATTTGAGTGCGCAGCGTCTGCACCCAGCATACGAAACATGTAAAATGATTTACGGATATTTACCTAGAATTTTCTATTGGGAAAATACCTTATCTAACAGCTGGATTTCTTGGAAAAAATACAAGGCTGACGTCATTACAGTACGAAAATAGGAAGGCACAATTTCTGACATTTATTACGGCTGTTATTCGATGCACAAATTTGATAAGGGATTGGAGTTGAGCGGAAAAAGTTTCACAAAGCTGTGAAAGGGCTATTTAGGTATAGTTATTGAAAATGTCTTTTTAACTAGTTTTATTTGTTTTTAAGCGAATAAAGTTTCTAACTGCGAAATTCAAGGATGTAGTCGAGTATAATTTTTTCGAAAATAATTATTATAAAATTTCAAGGATATTCAATGCTAAAATGTTAAAAAGATATTTTCAATACCTAATTGTCCGTGTGCACCAAAAAATTTAATCGGCCTTAATTCTACAGAAATTTCTCTTTAACTTGATAGTCACATGAGTTTTTCTACATTGCACAAAATTTTTTTAATAATTTTTTTGAAGTGATTATATTTTTGGAATTTCAAAGTCCTTAAAAAAATCCTGACTTCAGAGAGAAAACATAAAAACGTAGTTTTACTATATTTGGCCCATGGTTTTGCGAATATATAAAATTTTTTCTGTGTAAAATTTACCTTCGCATGGTGTTATTTAGAGAATTGCTCACGAAATTTCTCGGTTTTAATCGTCCTACTGAAAGCGTTTTGAGGTAAAGCCCTTATCTAAACAATCAGTTGTATGGAGGCTTTAGGTTATAGTTACTCGATGCCTGTATTTTCACTGTAAGATTTCTGTTGATAGTAAGTGAAAATAGTGTGAAATTTCTTGATCCTAACTATATAAATGGAGGAGTTATAACAAAAATAGGCGGACAGACGGACATGTCTATCTCTTCTTATTTTGGTACTTGCAAGCATCGAATCAAAGTTATTCTACGAATTCATGTTCACAAAAGTATAGAGAGTTGGCGTAACGTTTTAATTTTACTTCCTTCTATAGAATTCGTTTAAACAACATCAAAGTTTATTATTTTAAACGGTGGGTTAGGCAACTAAATATACATACCCTCATTGTTGGCCTGTAATCTATGCCGGAAGCCAGTCTAAGGTGAACGAAAATTCTTTGTTTTAATAACTGTGGGTTATCTAAATAAGATATAAAAAAAAAAATTATGTAATTAGTTCTGAAATTCAAAAACATTCCAGGTGGTGTAAAATTTCCTCTTGCTAATTGAATTTGAAAACTCACATTCATCCTCCTTCCCCCGTTTCTAAGTTAAATGCTTTACACTCTGAAATTTAATTACTTCCTTCTTTAGATACATTTACATCCCTTCCTCTTTTGACGAATTTTATGCTTCCACTTAGTTGCTACGCATATCATTTAATTAGCTGCGCTATGTGCGCCTTTAAAACATACGAAACTTTATAGCTGCTGGCTGTAGGCACGAGTGCACAATTAAAAAAAAAACTCCACAACAAACAACATCAACAAAGTTCAGATTTCAAAAAAACAAACAAAAAACAAAAACAAATTATGTAAAAAGCAAAAGACCTTTTACACGCCTTCTTGTCGGCATTAATTGCGATGAAGTGCCGCGCGTTTAATAAGCTCCCTGCTTCGCATATCTAAATTTTGATGCTTCTTTAACACACCTCATTCAAGAATTTCCCACACCTTTTCTTAATTCGGTTAAAACAATTAAGCGCCTCACAAAAAAAATGCCAACAATTTACATACAAACATACATACATATTAAGAAATTGGTGCGCGTAATGTCAATATGCAGTTATAGCCGCAAGCTGACATTGACATTTCGTGGTTTCACGTTTTTTTTTTTTAGCGAAGTACATTTTACATGCATACCTAGGTATGTATGTATTTATGCAAATATCGATTCATCTGCATGCTGACGGCCGGGGCGTATGAGTATCATTGCTCCTGATGTGATTTGATGTGACAGTATAAAGGTGGGCGGCCGACCGTTCAATGGCCTGCGCGCTATTAGCTGCAACAGTTTTTTACGCGCTACGTGCGACATTTAATTTAATTTAAGCCATTAAATATAAATTTAAATTAATTCAAGCGACACGGTAGCAACAATGTGGGGGCTAAAAAATTTCGCAGTCAGCAAAGTTGCGAAATTCGTTCCATGAACTTTCATAGCAATGTGACTATGATAATGACCGATCCTTAGAGCATAAAATAAAACTTTCTCCACTACAACAAACGTAAGAACGGAAATCTTGCTGCAGGTAAAGCGCACTGAATTAAAAACTCTCGTAAAGTATTTTTTTTGTGAAAACTTTATAATTTCATGCAAGTGGCAGCGATTAGTGACTAAGTGGCATGCAACTTTCTTTACAAAGAAATGTGTAATACTTTGGGAGTCATCTGGAGTGATTAACTGATTTTTCCTGAACTCAAACCAGAATTATAAATTTTTGTATAGCATTGACGCCTTTTAAGATAGAAGAAAAGTATTTCAACAAAATCAAGAGGATTTAGCCAATCATTCATTTAATCTTAAGTTGCTTGAGAATTCTTGTTGCACTTAATAAATTATCAAACAAACAATTAGCAAGCAAAAAGGTTCCTTTATAAGATTTTTATAACTGTCCAGGAAGAAATGCGATCTTACTAAATTTCGCTCGTTTGATCGAAAAACCTAATATTGTTATGCAAAAAAAAAAATCCGGTAATTGCTAATCTCAAAACAAGAAGGAAAGTTGTCTTTCTTACAATTTTGCTGGCAAATAATCACTCTTTGACCAAATTAAGTTTTTTTCTTAACATTCCGTTTAAAGTAAATTTTGCAATATTTTTTAATTAGTAGTAATTTTTTTCAATGCAAACAAGCATAACTAAACACCATAAGGCTATTTTTCTATTATTTGAGATTTTTAAGCTAAGGAGTTCGCCTAGTGATATGTACGAATATATTTATGTACATTGGACTGTGTCAAATAAGACGACTAATTTTTCTTCTATCGGTTCCGTATAAAAATTTCGTTGTCGATCTCAAAAAAATATTTTTCATTTTTTTTTTAATGAAATAAATATTCAATATAAAAAATATAGAAGCACTGGTGTAGCCCATTCAATTTTGGTATAATGAGTGTAAGTTTTAAGTACCGCGGACTTACCGTTTATTTTTGGGAATTTTTGTTTTGTTGACGGTGTCAGTCATTTTCGACGAAGTATGTTGGACGACTTTTTTATATAGGAACAAATTAAAAAAAAAAAAAATCCAAAAATCAGCGATAAGTACTACCTACTTCAAACTCACACTTATTATAGCAACACTGGATGGGCTAAAATGGTATGTTTTTATTTGTTATTTTTTAATTTTCTTTATTAAAAAGTAGCGGGGAAAAAATATTTCACTACAAATTCTTTTTTTGCGCTAATTGAAAAATGAAGATAAAGGGCTAAAATCTTGCCACAATTATAGTTTCTTAGCCTACAACGAAATTTTCAAATGGGAGCGAAAGAAAAAATTTTCGTTTTAGTTGACACGGTTTAATATACATTTGTACACGGGGCGTTCCATACTCTTCGTGTGTTTGAGTTGTTACAAATTACTGGAATTAATGGACAAACAGAAATAATAAATAAGTATGAAATTTGAGCTTGATTAATAAATTTTTAAAAACTTTACAGCACAAAAACAAAAACAAATCGATTCAATAGTTTTCCAAATATCTCGAGAACGGGGCGAGGAAAAAATTTGAAAAAATCACACATAGCCACATCAAGGTTCTCTATGAAATGAAATATTTTTAAAACTCGTTTTCTTTAAAAATTGTTCACATACAAATTTTTTGATAAAAAAAATAACTTTTTGAAAACATGCCATCTCAAAAAATAATTGGAAAAAATCACAATGGAAGCTCAGAATATTGCGCAATATTTAAATATAGTATTACGGGATGCACTCTACAATAATTTGAGTTATGAAATTTTTTTACACCGAAGTTGAGTAAAATGAGTACATTACAAATTTACAAATATTTAAAATTTTTTCTAGAATTTCTTTGAGTATGCAGTTTTGTAGCCCAATAAATTTTAGTAGAACAAAGTGCAAGGTTTAAGCTACTGCAGAACTGGCGTTATTTTTTTTTTATTTATATAAGAAAAAAAGATGCTAAGAATTCGAACAGGTATCCTTACAGAACACTGCAGACTTATAGGATTTCTACATAAGCTGGTGATTGGGTCAAGCGACCTTTGCCGGTTCTGCGACTCGAAAAGCGAGAAACCACTCCACGCTCTCACCGAGTATGATGCAGTCTGCAGAGGACGCGGCAGAAGTATAGGCTACGTCCGAAGACGCTGTTTAACTTTTTGAGGGACCTTATTATTAGAAGCCATATGCGCTAATGGGATGTGGAGAACGATACTCACTGCATTCGTCGGTTGCTGTCGTACTAACCAACGCCAAAATTTCACCCCTTTCGCTTCTTACTCATTGCTGACCACCATATTAGTACATCGTAGAACAGTCTGATTGCACAATCGCGGTGAATACCCACCCAAATCTCTTTCACGCCTTTCTCCACATTTAGTTCCAGACATTTTGCACCAAATAAACGCCTCCTAACTCAGACTTTCTTCATTCCCGTTTTTTGTACTTGCTGGAAAGTGTAACTTGATCTGTTTTGCTTGCATTTACACTTAAGTCTGAAATGTATCTAAATAAAAAAGGGAAAGTTCATATAGCTCTCAAACCGTGCATATACTCTTACAAATACCATTTGAACAATAACGTAAATTCTTCAATTTCAAATAAACCGCCCCTTCCATTTCCAAAAAACGGCACTGCCTGATGCCAACCGAACATGTTACGCCGCAATTATATATGTATATACATACAAGCTCCAAATCCAAGCGAACATGTTGTCAAATAGTAAAAACTCACAAAGAAAGAGACCCCCAATCATCAGGCACCCGGCAAATAGCGCTCCAACAAAGAGCAACCATTCGCGCTCTTAACCTGCGCACGTACTCTTTGCACAGCCATTTCTTTACTCTTTATTCCAAACCACACGCATACACCCACAATGCCATTTGCTAATCAAAAGCTACAAAAGCGGTTTGACTTCTTTGCGGCACACTCTCGGCGGCTTGTTCGTCATTTAACGCCGTTAGAGAAGGACGTTCGTACGGTAGAGCGCGGACGTAATGCTTTTCTGTCGTTCTGTTGTGGGCCAAAAGCAAAAATCAAAACAAAACAAAAAATAAAAGCGAATGCAAAACGAATGGAGCCAAAAGTGAATGCAAAGAAAAACAGCTACAACAACAACAATAGCTATAATGTGGCAGCAAGCAAAGCGTGTAATGCTTAATTTATAAATTAATTAAATATTCAATGCTTTAATCAGAAATAACAATAAAAAAAATACTCTTTTTGCTTTTGCTGTGTTTTTTCATTTAGTTTGCCCCGATTTTGAGCCTCTTCCATTTTCTGTGTGAAAGTGAAATTAATCAAAAAACATACCGTACTTAAAATTTCGATTATTAAATTCCTCGTTGTTTTTGGCGTGCAGTGCGGTTAATTTGCGACTTGTTTTATATGATTTTGGATCCGCGTGAGATGCTTTGATTTGTAGTACACTATCTACCGTAGACTTCTGACGTCGCGCGTGTTGAAAATTTTGTGTGAGGAAAAAACTAATCTAACAAACAGCCAAAGGAAATTGAATTTTAATTTAAGGTATGATTGTACTCATTTTTTATATAAGAATTTACATGTATAGATAAAACTTTCTTAAAAAAAATTGAGAAAGAAATATAAACTACTAATATTTCAGAATTATATAAATATGATAAAAAAAATGTAATCTAAAATATTACTTCTTACCGAATTTGGTGAATTTTACATAACGAAAAAATTATCAAAATATCTACAAATAATAAATTTTTAAATAATAGCGCTTTAATTACACATTGCATATGCAGATAAAGGCAATTTCAAAATAAAGCAAAACCATTTTTATTTAAAAAGGGTGTTCCAACTAAAAACTTACGCAATTTTTTTTTTCATAGTATACTTTTTTTTAACTCATTTTAGCACTAAGGCGAAATATACTATTTTTGTCTTTCGTCGATGCCATTTTAAATAGAAGCAAAATTTATTTAATATAAAAACAAATCGATATAAAAGCAAAATTTTCATAAAAGTATTTTTTTGTAAGCTTTTAGTTGGGAAATCTTGTAAATAGTTTATTTTTTTTGCAGAAAATTGCTAAAGTCCTACATACCTGTGTTAGTTTTTATCTGCTAACATGCGTAATACGATCGTAACGAGCCTTTGCCCTAATTCGACAACAACAAGGGATCCGCTTAATAGCCAATGGGTGTACAGAATATTTCCCATACGAAACTGAAATACTCTTGAATGCCGCAAATTTTGGCAACGGGGAATACGGTAAAACTATATAGAGTACCAGTCCATTGCCGGCAAAAGAAAGATTTTCATTCAATTTTCTTATAGCTCTTATAGGAGCCAGGCATTTTGGGGTGCTCGCTTTGAAAACTTTACAATCTACGAGGCTAAATATTTTTGTGAGTAGAAGAAATTTCCTTGCATCGCTGCCAAAAGAATTTTAGATAACCCTTGGAAAGATTTGCGAAAGACGAAAAAATTATTCCGCCCTCTCATCTTCATTAAGACATAAACGGCAATTGGTGTTGTCATGCCCGCGGATAACAGCCAGGTATTTTGTACCACGAGAAGCAACCAGTCTGCTATCGCTCAAGCTGTCTGTACTCCCATCTGCTAAGGAAGGCAGCTACCTATGTAGACATTTAGATATTGAGTTGACACACTTGCAATCCGGTTTTGTCCAGGTCCGCAATTTGCTGACTGAAGTATTCACTTCGAGTCTTACTTTGACTTTGGCTTTGAGAGCTGAGGAATACCTGGTCTGAGTTTTTCCTAGCCGAGTGATCTGGGAGCCAGAAAAAAACCATTTCCTTCCTGGTGTGAAGGCCGCCACCGCAGATATGTCAGTAAACTCCTACCTTTCCAACTATTTTCCACTACTTGGTCAATGGCCTTGGACTTTGCAAATGCCTCGGCTTGAAATAGCGAGACATACCCTCAAGAGAGAAGTGACGATTGTCTCCATTATGTAAGAGAGGCAAGAGTAGCATACTATGCCATTTAAAAGCCTAAAAATGTACATATCATACCAGCATACATTTATCTTAAGCCTACAAATAACCAAAAGAGGATTTTCGCGGATAAGCGGCGGTAGCAGTGCATAAAAACTAGCTTAAATTCCCAGCTATTGATTGCGAATCTACTCCACCATATCACATATATAGATAACTAATGATGAGTCGTATCATGGAAAAATAAATCGTAGGAATATATTCAAGTGGCACAGCTCTCACCTTACCAGAGAACTGTCTATATAGCCAGAAGCTATTTTGTTCAACGTAAGACTGCCATAAATGTTTTGATATCTTGGATAAACGACATACTTCACTTCGGAGGAAATCTGAATAAAGAAATCTGGAGTAGTAAATTGCAAAAACCGTTCAAACTTCTACTTCTAGTGCAAAGCTCAACACCTGAATAATGGAAAGAATTACTTTTTAAGCGTATTTTCGTTGTTACTACTTGTGCGCAAAAAAATTTTGCCAAAGGAGGTTCTGCAACATTTTAAAAAATACACATAGTAAAATATATTTTTTTGTTTAACAAAATGTTTTAGGTTATAAAATACAATAAAGAAAATTAAAAAAAAAATCATCAAAGCTTAACAAATGTTTTTGGTTTCTCTTAGGAAACTTTATAACCATTTATAAGCAACGGTAATCTTTATTATTTTACGGTATGAATATAATAATTTTAATCCGCATTTAATCATTATTTTAGGATTTTTATTTTTTCCCCCTAAAAATAAGAATTATTACTCAGTTTTAATTTTTCGCTCAACGGAAATAATTAGCTTTTGATTTTTATTTATTCGATCACAAATAATAGTTATTTAGTGATTTTTATTTTTTCGCTAAAAATCATTGTAAATTTCAGTAGGGCGTACGAATGCAAATACCTGAAGTACAGTAAAAATCATTTTACGATGATTACAACTTTTTGATTTTTTTGGTTAAAATTTAAAAAATACTGATTATTTTGCATCCCTGATAAGCAACATCTTCTAACGGTCAAACCAAAAATCATAGACATTCAAAAACGTTTTAGACGCACCCACTTTAATGCTCTCTTCAAAGGGTTAAGACAAAACTGTTTTGCAAAACCTTTGACTAACCCATTTATTTAAAAAAAATGGCTGTGTTTCAGCATCATTTGGGGTCTTGGGGTTTTAACCTTGTAAGTTCAGGGTTCATCTGATAGAATGTAAATTAAGGGTGTGCCTAAAGTAATTTGTTAAGCAAACGTAAGAAGTATTTGCTTACTTCCCAAACATTTGGAGTTCTAGTAGGTTATTTCAAACTTTAAAATCGTCAAAATAAATTTCATTATTTTCATAAACTTCAGACCTATGGCTTTGATCAGCTGTTTTCTTGCTGCAAGTAAAAATCTTTCCAGTAACAATTTGTCATTTTACTGTCTCAATTTCGTTTATTTTTCGAGTTTTTTTTTTTTTTGGGGGAATCCGAACGCAAAATGCTGATAGTTTGTGATAATTATCAAGTTGTCGAACAGCTGTCTTCCTGTTATTTCCCTTAAACACATCCTGCGAAGTTTTGGCAAATTTCCATGGAATACATAGTTTTTTGCATAACCTATACTTGCAACGGTATTTTTAAATAAGCAGAAAATTGCAACTCGCGCATTTGAAAAATAAACAAACTCCAAGTTCTCTTTCATATGTATTACCTATGTATGTACATAGGTATTTCATGCCATTTTTGCAAAAGCATGCAAATTTTATAGGCATTCCTGCTTACGAGGTCCATAACAGCAATATATTCAACACCATCAATAATACATTAGCTTTGAAAGTAGCAACTCCACAAAAATATTGAGCATTACTTTCAAAACTCTCGCTGATTTATTAATCGACTACACTCTTACACTCGGTCTCATCCACTCATTCACTCTCATCAAAACCAATGCCACCCACCTACTTTTCCCTTTGCGTGTCTTAACATGTTTCCAAACCACAGTGTAACGGTTATAATTTTCACATTTTCTCTCTGCGCACCGGTTTTTGGCGAGATCATACAAATCACATTACAACAAACAGGAATCACCCTCAGAGCTGATACATGTACTAATATATAGAAGATGTTCTAAGCATACACCTGCCATTCGTAGTAAAATGCCCCCGAAATGTGGAAATTGAAGCAAATTTGGTGCGGCATTCCCCAAACTTAAAGTGTCTTGGTTGCTCGTTGTCCGTTTCCACGCATTTTACTTACAAACATTTGTGCAAGGGTGCCGAAGCTCATTCATTCGTAACTGTGCATGTTTCATTAAAACTATATTACTGGCGAAGTTACAGCAAATGAGAGCGTAAAATAGATAAGAAAATAAAAAAATAGAACAACAGTAAGAGCAAGAGCAACAAAATACCATCTGGGACAGATGCCAGCAAAAAAACTTCTGAGAAAAAGTTAAGAGGAAGGAAAACTGAATAAAGCCAATTTAAGTGAAGTGAATCAACAGCAGCGCAGTCAACAGTCAAGTTTATGTAAACATACATACATACATAGATGTGTTTACAAATTACTTCTTTTTTTTTTATACAGGACTTTAGAGTATGCAAGGGAATTAGAAAAAGAGATATAGGATGAGGGGAGAGAGGGTCGAACTGAAAAGGAGACAGGAAGGTATTTGAGAAGTCGAAAGCTCTTTACTCATTTTAAGTTTTTGTTTATTTTTTCGAGCAGAAGGCAAAAGGGTGGCGAAAAAATAAGAGCACTAAGAGAACAAAAAATATAAAAAAGTGTAAGTCAGAGATTAGATAATAAATGATTTGTAACAGCTGCACGTATTTGGAGTGCGAAAATTTAATTAGTTAACGGGAATAAAGTTCATCAAAGGGCGAAAAACGGAATTGGACAATGTCATATTATACTCAAAAGATCACAAAAAAATTAAATACTATACATAATATATAATTGTGGAAGATTGCCACATTTGAAAACTACTTAAATAAAAATATTCATTTATGGGTATTAAATTTATTGATTTTAATGAATCAAATAAATAGGCTGGTGAGAGTCCTTAGAAAAGACTAAGCCACTGAGCTGAGTTCACTTCAAATGCCTAATCGATCCTTAACGGACACAAGGGTAGTCATGCATAAAAAATTAGCTTAAGCTCCAATTCGATTTTTAGCACGAATTTTTGAGCTTCAGCTCACTTTTTATGAATGATGGATGCCCAATGAGTGAGTCTATTTCAATTATTTTTAAAATAAGCTCGTTACGAATTCCCGCTTCATTCTAAGGGATCTACACAATGTTACCGTTGTGCGACTAAAGTGTAAAATTGACACTTTTTGGAGATCGATGCCCCTTGACATCGACATTTCAAAAATAGCCTTGTTCTGAAACTTTTCTTTAATTTTGATAATTTTTTCATAAAGTTTATATTGCTTCTCGTGTGTTTAAAAATGTTTTTAATATTTACTTTTCAAAGGCACTTAAAATTTACACCTCTGGAAAAATTTTTATTATGTTGAAATTTTTCCGAAAAAATGTTCAGAAGTAGCATTGTAGCTTAACCTCTCCTCAAGCCGTTTGTGTTAAATTTATTGTTGTGGGAAAAGCGCATTTAGCGCTCAATCTCAGATTGTCTAGCCAACTTTAATGCTTTCATTGAGCAAATGGAACTAAAGACAACTTGTGGGATTGCTGACTGACTGCCTGTGATACCAACACCTGACTGTGATCGAAATATGTACCTACATGACAGTCCGATTTGCCTTTCATGTCTTTGAGATGACCAAATAGCGAAACGCTGCTCCGATTATTCTTACTACGTTTAGGGTAAAGTTTGCTTACAAAATTTAGTACTTATAATAATTAAATTTTTTTTTTTATAAGCCACAGCAAGCTTGTTCGTGCAGATAATTTATAAATTTTTTTTTCTTTTTTAAAACTAGAGTTCATACTACTTTTGGCGGTTTTAATTTAAAGTCATTTCTCTTTTATTTACAGGTTGAAAATATTATCAAAAATATATGAACGAACTATGTAAACGAAAATATACATAGGAAATATTACACATATCAACGAAACTTTTTATGGAAAAATCAGTGTTTAAAAAGTAAAAAAAAATATATCTACAAACACAATCAATACTTTACGAAACAACAAAATAAATTTTTAAATTTGCTGCAAAGATAACGGATATCAGTCGCATATGAATCCAAAACAAATCAAAACAGCAGATTGAGCCGCTTCAAAGCTGCATGGAAATAAACAGAGTAGGTTAAATAGCAGCTGAGACAACAACAATAAAAACGAGTTTGAAAAAAAATAACAATGTTGTCATTCAATGCAAATTACGTGGCATCCACAACTCAACTAACGCCCACAATGAACATTACGACTACAACGCGGCTGGAACTGTTTGCTATGCCATAAAAACAAACGAGAAATTCACGCTCTTTCATACACAAGTCACATACACACACACACACACACACAGAGACGCATTTGTAGTGGAATAGTGTAAATGGCATGACGTTTATTTATTGTCTAGGAAAACCACAACAGCCAAAGCACAAACAATAGCAACAGCAACAGCAAGTGTGACTAGTAAAAACAGTTAAGAAAACGAGCAGACACAGACACATAGACTCGCGTGCAGTTATGTAGGTGGGTGTGTGACGACGATAGGTGACATAGCAGAAAATGTATAAACCAACAACAACAAAAAGTAAGTGAAAGCAATAATACATACGTCAAGGACATTGACGAGCTGAGCAGCCACTTCGAAGGATAAGAAACGAGCGTGTCACGAAGTTCACTTAGCAAAGAGCTACATTATAAGAAAAGCAAGAACAAAAACAACTCACATAACGCCAACGTTAGCTGCTAAGTAATTTTGTTGATTTCGAGACAACTTAGACGACACAATAATTCTTCTTCACTCCTACATATTTTGTATGCACAAGTGTGGGTGTGTGTAGCTTTGCTTTTGTGTTAGTGTGTGTGCGTACACACATTAATATTCCTTTTCACTTTATTGCCTTTGTGTGGCAACAAAAGAGGCAAAAGGAATTAAGATAAAATAAGGAAAAGCAAAAGACACCTGGGTGGTGGCAAGTCATCGATACGGTTGATGTGGAAGAAGCCGCCCACCCCACTGTTGCTGGATTCAATTGCGCACCGACTAAGACAGATAAATACCTACCAACGATCAATTGCGTATGCTATTCAATTGTGTGTAGAATTCTTATACAATTTATTGTTTTTTTCCCCAGACTGGGTTGCCAAGTTCGGCAAAATAAATCAAAACACCTAACAACAACGCAGCAAAGTGTAGCTTAGCATAAGTAAAAAGAAGAAGAAGATATAACAACAGTACGAAAATATCATAACGAATAACCACCCACTTTTTTAACAACATCATCACAAATATATCAGCGCAACTTTCTAGCAACCAAAATGAACGACACATCTGTCTTTATGCTTTCAAAGCTTTCAGGATTAAACAAGAATTAATATCGATTCAGCAGCAAAGACGAAACGTTAGAGGAAGCAACAAGAATAGCAGGCATTCGTAAATGTACACACGAGTACTAACTACTTGCAACAGAAACAAAGTTGAAAGCAACAATAACGAATACAAAAACAAAAGTTGGCATATGAACTACAACAAACAACAACGACTAGGCAAAGAAAACGTACAACGATAAGGAGCGCGGTGCTAGCAGTGCAAACAAGTGATATCTATATATATATGTATGTATGTATGTATGTATGCAGAAGTATTGAATTTCGTGCAAATACTCACACATACATACACAAGCAACACACGCGTGCTGTCTACACACACACATACGACGAGCACTCACTGCGACCTTAGCATACAAATAGGATTTCAACAATATGGCGCGACGCAAAGGAAGCGGAAGAGGAAGTAAGTTAACAAATAGAATTATGATTTACTTAATAAATGGCAAATAATCTAAGGATTATAATAGCTTTAAGCACCAAACATAACTATACAGGGTGGTTCTTCTTTGATGGAGTATTTGATAAATATTTTAGCAGCTTTGGTGAGTTGAGTTATGTAAAACAAAAAAAAACAATTTTTTACTTTGTTTTTTATTAGTGAAATAAATGTTCTCTCTTTTTGGGAGATCCTATCCCATAGCAAAATGTGACCTCCACGTGAATTTGAAAATTTTTGTTTCAACTCACCACAGTTTTCGTAAGACAATTCAATTCTGGCAACTATCTTTAAAGCTCTTTTCTGTCTTTCGAAAGACTATTTGTAACTAAAGTTCCTAAAAATGATATAAAATTTAAAAATATGTATTTTTTCCTTTTAGACATTAAAAACTACATTTTTTTACTTAATTTTTAGGAATTTATTTTAGTTAATTTATTTAAATTACTATTTTTTTTGAAATTTTATTTATTCAACTCTTTTATAAGATTTTGAACTGTAATAAAAGCTATAAATAAATAAATTTACAAACAAATAAATAAAAGAGTTAAATAACAAAAAAAAAGATAATTAAAAATAAGTAACTAAAATAAATACCCAACAACTAAATAAAATTAAAAAGTAATATTTTTTCATAATATAATCGAAAAATTCAATTAAAACAATAAAAAGTAAAACAAGTTGCTAAAAATAACATAATATTAAAATAATATGTCTATATATTTACCCCTTTAAACAATTGAAACAATAATACCAAAAGCTAAACATAAAAAATAAAAAATAAAAATATATGATTTTCTAAGAATGAAATTAAATTAATTTAAAAAAAAAAAAATTTATTCAAAAAAATAAAATCTAAAAATTTAATCAAAGAAGAAAATAAAATTAAATAAATTACTCAAAATTAAAGGCAATTTAAAAAATATATATATACTTCCTTTTCAAACAATCGAGTCTATAACTTAAAAGAAAATTAAATTAAAAATAGAAAAAAAATACACAAAAAATTTCGCTTCCCGAAGACTTGAACCTCGGATCCCTGATATGGCCTGCCAGTGCTTTGCTCAATTAGCCAGTAACGACGAGGGAGGGCACCGAGTTGCTCGTGCTCGGGCAACACGCTTTGTACTCCCGTTCGTCTGGGTAATTCTAGTTGGCCGTCCAAAGCTGACAACAAGAATTGCTCTGTGTGAACGCGAAGGGTAACACCTAAAGAGAAATTGCCGAAAATGAGCAACAAAAGATTCTCTGTGTGAACCCAGTCAAACAAAACCTTTCAAACTATCTTACCTACTGTCATTCAATTGTCCGACAAAAGACTTTCCACTATTTTAGCCAGAATTGCCCTATTGGCCGGCAATATAAGGCATCAGGATCCAGATAGCTCATAGGCCGACTCTAGTCAAGAATCCTTGGAAATCATGATGCAACAAACACATCAATTCTAGTCCGTGCATCGCACTTTGCATTAAAGAAATAGTTTACAAGATGCCTGCCAAATGGAAATGTTCCCAAAGCATGGAAAGAGGTCAGAGTGATACTAAATCGTAACCTGTGAAGTTAAATCACTCGTCCCAAAGGCGTTAAGCTAATAACCCTTTCATCATTTACGCTAAAAACTCTTGAAAAAATTAGGAAACTATGGACAAAACAAACATTCGATGCGCGAGCTCTTAGAATCGTCGTAGAGAGGGAACATTCATGGAGGATCATTACTATATCAAATACAAAAATATCAGCCGGGGTCTGGCCCCATTGCAGGATTTTTTCTGCCTAGTCTAATGAATAAGAAACTTTCCTTCCTTCTGCTAATCTAAACTTGATAACCTTATCAATTTATAAATATCTGATTCACTCATAATTGCATGTGAATTAACGTAACGTAAGCATTCTTATCTTCTATCAAGCGAAATTTCCTATAGACACTACAGTAATACATCACGTAAATATGAAGAATTAGATTTGATTAGCACTGAGAACAAATAAATAAGTTGTGCATATATATAAATACATACATACATATGTACATATGTACATATGTAACATTCTTACTTAATTGGGCTATCGCTCTGAAAAAGAGGGTTTATACAAACTTAACCATTTCGTACGGAAAGAATTATTTTTGGAATAGCTGGCAAATACATATCGAGGGCTTATAATGAAAACAACCAATCGGCAGTTTATACAAAAAATACTTTCTGATGTAAAAACCCATCTGAGTGCGTTTTATCCGGCAAGAATGATGCCGCCCGAGTAATTTTTGAAGCATTCGTGTTGCCTTTCGTTCGTGATACAGAATAATGCTGTAAAATTCCATTTTTTTACAATTTCGATTGGCACATACGAAATTTATTCTAATATTGTTACATGCATGATATTCGTAATATATAGTATATCGTCGTTTAAAGTACAAAACCGCGTATCAACAAAATCAAGATAATGCAAAACCTCGTATGTGAGGTTGCATAAATTATTTTCTAAAGAGTAAAAACACTCATATTTCAGGTGCTACGGCGCGTATACGTTGCACACGCAACTACGGGTATATGAGCATAAGTGGTTACTTTTAATTTTTTATACCCGAGCGCACTTGTGCACAGGGGTATTATAACTTTGTTCACATAACGGTTGTTTGTAACAGCCAAATGAATAGGGATAGATATCGACAAGTGAGTAGATAAACAATCAGAATGAATAGAGAAGTCGATTAAGCCGTGTCTCTCTGTCCGTCCTTTGGTATCCAAGGTAGGTTGGTATTAAAAATGGGCGAAATCGGATTGTAACTACGTCCACTTCCCATATAACCGTATTTTCCGAAAATGCAAGAACTACGATATTTCAATTACTATTGGATCCAAATTGTTGAAAATTTGGTGCACTAATAACCTTGGTACGGAAAAGTAATTCATTGAAAACTATTCAAATCTGACTAAAGTTATGTATGTACATCCGCTTGCCGCGTAACGGTAAATTTCAGAAATACTGTATAATTACAACAATATCTTAGCAGTAAATAAGACTGCTATAGACTTTTAAAAAAATGGGCGTGGTACCGCCTACTTTATGATTACAAAGATGTATCTCGGTAACCACTATATCTATTTCTACCAAACTTGGTTCAATTACATATTATCGAAGACGTTTGAGAAACAGGAAAAACAGCGCTGCTTATCATGCAACGGTAGTTTAGAGAAAGTTGAAACGATTCTTGGATACAGGGTGTCCAAGAAGTACAATGCCAAAATTGGGGCGAAGGTTGGTGGAGGTGTGAGCTCCCGGATAAGTAAAGATTTTTCAGGTAAAATTGTAAACTCAAGGCCGTAGCCAGAAGCATGTGTCTTTACAAATTATAAGTTCATATGTATACAATTATGTATGTACATATGCGTAAATATGTACTATGTAGAACATATGTATGTCCATACATAGCAGCATACATATGTATGTATGTATTTGAAAGAAATTTTTTGTTTGCTACTACGAATCTTCGTTCTACGTTGGCTAACAAATTGCCTGCCAATAACATCACAGCCAGCAATAAATTTTATAGAAACCAATGTCAGTTCCTAGTAAAGCCACATACTCTTAAAGACATGCCTATGTATGTACATATGTGTATATAAATATAAAGTAAGCTAAGGTATTGAATAAGAGAAGCAACAGTTTCCCAACGCCTTTAGTGCACACAAATATTTATACATGCATATGTACATACATACATATGTATCTTCATACGAACATACAAATATATGAATGCTCTCTACCCATGGGAACATTTTGTATAGCCTGCTGCCGTAACGCCTTGACACATTTTAGCGCGCATAAAAGCCTTATTACACCAAGAAGTCTACGTACACATGTCTGTATATCCATGCCAGCTTTTATTCATTATCCAATATGTATAAGTACATTGCATAAAATAAAGTTGATAAAAATAATGTACATTTTATCGATGTATGTATGTATGTATGTATGTTCGTATATCGTGACGAGATGGCGCAGACAAATTGGAACGATGCTTAGCATTGAATGGCGACAGTTTGACAAAGCGAATCGGGGTGAATACTCATAGTAAATAGTTCTATATATGTACATACATATGAATGTAGGTTTGTATGTGTCAGGACGGTATGCATATTTATGAACTTGCGTCTAGTGAAAGTGATTTAAAAAGGCGAGCAATTGCCGCTTATTTTTATGAAGAGAAATTCTGTTTCGTTTTTTTATGGACAAAAATGTCTTTAAATGAGCTAAAATAACGAGTAATACAGTGAATTTATTAATAAAAATTAAGCATATGTATGTATGTATGTATGTGTTCTCATTGAGTTCTCTGAAATGCTACATATTGAAACAGTGAAGAGAGCTTTTCCAGATAATTAAACAAAAAGGGCGTTGTTGTTATTGTATGTACTTGAATATTAAATTACAATAATGGGAATTTCGTGCTAAATTTACACCATTTGCTTTCCAATGAAAAATTCTGCTAAATTTAACACAACAAGTAAAGTATTTGAATTCATAAAAACTTTGCGTAGATAAGCTCAGGGGTGGGCTCGAGCCATATTGCGGGTGGCGACAAGCTGACTCACTGCTAAAATTATTTGTATGAACTAATATGTACATATCTAAAGTGCACATATATACCTGAACATACATACATACCCACATACAATTATAAATACAAACACGTACGTATGTATGTGTGCGCGGTAGGTGTTCCCTTCCACCGCATCACACTTATCAGATGAGTCAACTAATGGCGCAGCGCGCAATTTCCGACAGGCAGAGAGTAATCAAGTTAAAAAGAAAAAAATTAGCAAAACTTGTTAGCCAAGAGCTTAACATTCTGCTGCAGAATATAAATAAGAAAAACCTAACAAAAGTGAGGCTAGACAAACGAACAGGTTAATCTAAAAATGCTTCTATAAATTGTGAGAAGTTGACATGGAATATTCGATGAATCACCGCAATTTCAAGGACAAATTCAAAAGAAACTTTAATATACAAAAGAAGTGAGACAAAAAGTCTTCCCTACTATGATTTTGAAAGAATAATAAACAAACAAACGAATGAGAACTTGCGCCTTAAAATTGCTTTTGAGTGAGCAGAAAAATAGAAATTGTGAGTCACTTTTAATGACAAATTCAAACACGTAGCGATGACGATAACGGCTTCAAAACTGATAACAATAACTATAACTACAAATATGTCGATAACGATAACAATTTGGGCTGCGATATCGATAACTATAATGATAAAATTTATTATTGTGGTTACCATCACAATAATGATAACTATTACTGGCGATAATAACAAAGGAAAGTTAGACGTTCCACTTTGATGAAAACGTAACGCGATGAAAGCTGGAAATACGTTTCAACCATCCACGTTATCAATATCGCCTAACTTTTGTCGTTTTCGTAAGGAACTCTAAAAAACAGAATGTAAGCGGATTTGCAAAAGAAAATTTTCTAGTCACACCAAACTACAAATGAGAAAAAAAATACTGATTAAAACATCATAAACATTACCTAACGATAACAATTAAAGTTATGATAACGATAAAAATTATAATAACAGTGAAGATATCGATAACAATAACGCGATACGAACTGTAGTTGCGGCGATCACTATAACATTATCGATATCGATTAAATTTTATTTTTCATATGTTTTAAAGTATTTTCAAATATTTCATATGGATTTCCGATTTCTTTATAACTTATAACGAAGTTCTGCGAAGGAGAAAAATAAAAACCATTTTTCCCAAAATTATGCAAAATTTTAAAATTCCGAGTTTCTGAGATTTTGCAAGTTTTTTTTTTTGAACATCTCTGAAACTTTTACAATAACACATAATACTCTGGCTTCGTTTTAGAGGTGATATTTAGGGCTGCACATAAGCAGTATGTATATACAAAAAATTCTAAAAATTTTAAAAATTTACTAAATTTTTACAAAATATTTTCACACAATACCTTCAATAGATCTTTTCAAGTTTTTTTTTTGAGATATAAAATTTTGAACTTTGAAAATTTTTTTTGCAAACTTTTAATAAAGTAATATTAAACGATTTTTAATTAATTTAAATTTATTTTTAATTTAGAGTTTGCAAAAAAAAAAATTCCTAAGTTCAAAAATTCATATCTTTAAAAAAGAATTCCTCTTGAAAATTTCAGGATTATTAAAATGAAAAGAACTGAGCCAAAAATTTGTATAAGCTTTTGCTTTTACGATTTTTTAATTTAAAAAATTCTATACTCTTTTAGGATTATAAGCATACTTCTAACCAGTATTATAGCTTTTGAGATATTTAAATAAACTGAACTTGCAAAATCCGAGAAATTGTGAAATTTTGAACTTTCGACATTTTTTTCCTTTGGCAGAGCTTAGTTATATGAAGAAAGAAAAGTTCTGGCCAAAATGTATCCATATCAAAAATGGTCGATTTAAACCATTCGTCGATTTGATGAGGATTCATCCATTTGTATTTGAAGCCTTATCCATTCATACCAAAATATCGATATTTAGATATAAAAGGTTGAGCTAATTAGGCATAAAAGAGAGAATAATTTTGAAATAAAAAATGGTTTTTCATTCTCCTGTAAAATTTAGGCAACCACGCAAACGACGATATATAGATATATATTAACACGTGCCACTCTGGCCGCCAACAGCAACAAATACACTCATACAAAAAATCATATCACTTATGCTCCACTTACAACCAACACCTTCGACACCCAACACACCTCAATTATTATTCCACCACCCACAAATCTATGCCTCATTTATAAACTGATGTAGGTACATAAATATGTATGTATTTATACATAAAGTACGTAATAAGCAAATAAAAGCAACCTATTTCCATTCTTCCTTTCGAATTCTTTCCTCAGCAGGCAAACCTTGCAAATTCAACTGGGAATAAATGTCTTAAACGGAATAATGTATTAAGTAAACGACAAAGTTTCCGCAGAGAAAGTCGCTACCATGCAGCGAGTATGTATGAGTGACAGAAGGTTGTATTTATGTCAAATATGTACTTCTCTGTGCATACATACGTACATAGAGAGGATGTGTTTCGTGTGCCACATTTTCTTAGCAACATCAGCTCGAGTGGGTGAAGTTGCCTTTAGGACGGGTGGAGGGAGTGGATTGTAAGAAACCCAAAAGAAAGTTGGCATACATTAGAGAAATGCAAGAGGATGAGAACTCAAAGTGAAGCGGATATTCTTTTGCTATTTGAATATAGTTAAGTAAGTTGTTGCGAGTGCTGTGAATAGAAGTGAACTTTAATGCCCATCTAAGGATACACGCTGACACGCCTTCGTGAATAAGCGCCTACATAATGTATTTGTGTTTGTAGAGTTTGGGGAGTTTAAAAGCCTAAATCATATATCAAATTGTGGGTGTTTAAGGCTATTAGGTTTGAGTGAAAAGTGGTTTAGGTGGGTGACAGCTGAATGTTTGAAAGATGAGAATCTTCGCTTAAGAGTGATTGAAAAGATATCACAGTCGAAAAATTTAAGGCGGAGTATTGATACTTTCACTATCTTGCTTTATGTGTTATGGAATTTGGTGCTATGAAATCGTTTAACGAATTAGATACTTTAATAAGAATGCAGACGCCACCAAGGATCTTTATTATTTTGAAGAAGTTAAAAACATTATTCTTTGTACCTATAATATCTGTTTTTTTATTTCACAAAACGATATATACATTAAGATCTTAGTGCACTTTTAAACTTAAAAGTTTCTTTGAAGTTCTGAAAAATACTGAAAGGTTTCGGGCAAACACCGAAATGTTCCGAAGTAGAATTGTATACAAAAATAAACGGGAATCCCGAATAAATCACGCAAAATAACGAAATAAATCACGTAAAGTTCCGAACAAATCCCGAAAAATTCTGAAATATACCAAAAAGTACTGAAAAATGTAAATACAAATAAATGGAGGATACAAAAATCCTTCCCGAATTTCTGGTAAAATAATAACCTAAAACACTCAAAACGTCAAAAAATCACTAAGATCAAAAACCTGTCAAATAGCATTAATCGGCCTAAAAAAGTTTCGAGAAGGCCTCGAAAAAAACTTAATAAAGCACAAAACAATAAATCTTGATGTATCAATAGCCCTAAAAGGATCCTGAAAAAATCCCACTGAATCCTGAACAGTCCCAAATAGTTTCCGGGTGAATTCCGATAAGGTCCGAAAAATCTCGAATCTCAGTATCAGTACGAAAAAAAATCCCAAAAATATCTTTAAAAGTTTAGAAGTAATATCATTAAATATCAAAACATTTCATCTTGATGTATTTTGGAAAAAAACGAAAACAACCAAAAGGTTCGCAGGAAACTACCGCGAATTCCGAAAATTTCCAAAGAAGTAAAGAAAAGCCTCGAAAAAATCCGGAAATGTCCCGGAAATTTTTGAGTTAACTAACGAGTAAAAGTAACAAAAAATCTCAAAAGATCCCGAAATATTTACAAAAAAGCGAAAGATTCCGAAAAGTCCGAAGGATGCCAAAAAATGCCGAAAATTGCAGAAAAATAACGAAATTCCGAAAACTAAAGCACAATAATTCCAGAATAGTCCCAATAGTACGCCAGCACCTCCTTGTTCGCGCTAACTGGCGCCAACTGGTAACACGGACCTGCCCATATAATCGTATCCTATGTATACATTTTTTCCTCTCACGAAATAAACGAAAGATTAAAATAAATTAAAAATTCATTGAAACTCCCTACATCTGCATTACTAAGAATACTTTCAATGCCTTTTTGTGAAGTTTGTTAACACTTAGAACAAGCCTATGTAAACAAGTGCATGTTCCGCTAATGTAATGAGTAAATATAAGAAACACCGTCAGTACTATTCAATCAAAAACACACACAAACGAAAATAAAACCACAAAAGTTTCACAAAGTAAATGTCGAAGGAAGCAAAATCAACGAAGCGACAATGAAAAATGCAACTTACGCGACTAGGGAAATGTCGAGAAAGTTGCGCCCGTACGAGAAGCTTGCGTACCCTTCTTGCTTCCGAGATCAAGTGCAGCAGAAACAAAAAGAAACGACCGAAGAAATTAATAAAGTAAAGGTAAAGGCAAAGCGAAAGTTTTGTTTGAAATAAAACAAACTAAAATTCTAAAAAACAAAATGCAAAAAGGCAAAAATAATGAATGCAAAACTTTTCGTTTGAGACGCGCATTAAAAAGGGAGACGACAAAATTGAGGGCGCGCAGCGATAGAGGCGAATGTGGGCTTTAGTGGGACGATTGCATGTGGGCTGGCATTAAACAGCAATGGATAGTTCTGGCGGAGAATTAAAGATGAAAAGGGAACTCGAGTTTATCGCACACTAAATACTAAAAAGAAAAACTGAAAATTAAGACAATTTTACGAGAGTTGAAAGCGTTTTGAATAAACAATGACGCTCACATTAATAGAGGAATGCCAATATTTTTTTGTAAACTAAAAAACGAAATCATATATGGTCGATTGTAGGAAAAATTTCGAGCGGTTAGTGAGCGTTGTGCTTGTAAAAACCCACTGTGCAAAAAGGACTGCGATTTTCATCTGTGTATATGTATATATTCAAACGTTTTTTTTTTTTTTTTAATTCTAATTGCCACTTCCTAATGTGGATGGTTATAGCAGTGGCCAGACTAACAAAAAAATATTAGGTTGGAATTTTCGGTCATGGGACTGTTTTTGACTAGTATTCAAATACGTACTATATCAAATAAAAATTTTAAAATTTGTGTTTATAAATTTATAAAATATTTAAACACTTTTTATCGATAGATGATAAAGTATTTTTCCAAGGCTATTTGAAAAAAAAAATCACTAAACTTAGGCATCGCCTTTTTTTAATTTTTTATCATTATTATGTCGTTGTCATGAGGAGACAAATTCAAATCAAAAATCTATGGCTCACCAATTTTTTGTTTTGGGCATATCTTCAGCATTTATAGTCGGATCTTAAAGTATAATAAAAGTTCGGTCAAAACAATTTTTTTTTTTCTAAATGTTTTTGTTTGCTTGTGACGTGGTACGGTCTAATGTATTATGGATAGGTATATATGTATGTATATAAGTACCTATATGTAAATATATTTTATGTAAAACCTCATTAGAGAGCATATTAGCTTTTTTGAGTTTTTGAATAAAAGCTTAAATTTCCTAACAATTTTGAGAATTAATCAGCTGCTTATAATTATTGTTTCTATAACAGCCACATAACCACGTCTGCTGTACGTACATAAATTTAAAGTCAAATTTAACTGTAGTCGGTAAATTAAAACTTCAATGGTATTTTTGCGCACTTAATCCACCCACTCACGCACGTGCAAGGCCTCCCACTTTTCTCTGTTTTGCCCTGGAATATACACACGTATATATACATATATGTAAATGCTGCCCCCGACATGATACATCTATGTATGTACATACATTTGGTACACGCATTATTGATGCGACAGCTTTGAATTGAATTCACAACTGATGCCAAAGCAACCACAGCAGCAACAAGAATACCAACAACTTACAACTCTCCATTTGAACAATAAATGCGATGGGGCGCAGACAATTGGCATTTGAGAAGCGTTGGCAAAAGCCGAACAATTTCGAAATGAAGCTACATATCTGCGAATGAATGTAGTAGTCAACAAACAGCTCAAATAACGGTAGAGGGCAACAGTGCCACAAATTTGCATGTATTTTTGCGTGTATGTGTGTATATGAGTGCCATTGTATTTATAGCTGCTGCCACCAGAGCACAACAGCATGCAACACAGCCCCATTGCCAGTCATCCATTCAACCAACGTACCGACCAACACAGCTCAGCACACACACACAATCAGCGCAGTCAGCCCAAATACGTTTTTTGTGCTCAGCAAATAAGCGCTGCCAAGGTGACTGTCGTCAGTTGCCAGCCATCAGTCGGATACGAGTATTGTGACGTTAAATGTGGCGACAGCCGACAGCGCAGTCGGCTCCAACGAATGCTTCAATAGTTTTACGACAGCCAACCGAACGAGTCGAGTCAGTGCCCCACCTGGCCTACCACCACACCGCCTCCGGCAGCACTCAGCCACCGCCAACACAACAGCTGCAGCTGCAGCTGTCATTCACATTGTGCTGCTGTTGTTATTGCTGCTGCTGCTTGCCACACGAAATGTTGGGGATTCCCTTACGTAATCTACAAAAGCTATGTACATGCATACATACGTAGCACTAACGTGTTTTTGTGTGCCATAAAAGCAAAACTAGCGAAGCAAACGCGCGCCAAACAAACGAGAAACCCCACGAGAGCAGCATACAAAAAAGCAAAACGAGGTGGAAATACAACGAAAAAAATAAATAAATAAACGTGTAGCAGCTAACAGCGAAAAAAGTCGTTAAATTGATGGCAAATGAAAATATGTATGTATATGCGGCTATACTATATACACACCCGTACATACACATATACATACGTAAATGCATGCAGTTTTAATGTAAATATGTAGATGAAAACCGACACAAGTACAACAAAAACAAAAATACTTTGGATGGAGGAAAATGTTGAAAAACAGGCACACACAAAGTTGGCTATAACAGTACCAACAAAGCGAGCAAAAACAATAATAAAAGCCTTCCTTGCTAACAAAACTTGTAATAGCACGAAAATAAATCACAAATACTCACAACTATATACATGCATGCATACATACGGACGCAAATGGATTTGTTCGTGGGTGTACATTTTATAGTAAAAGGTGCTCTGCTCTCCATTTTTTTGTTTTTGATTTATAAATAGCAGTAATGGAGTTTGGAATATACATACATATGTATGTACATACAAACATACATATACATACAGATAAAAATTAAATAGCTACAAGATGTTCTTTTATACTCCTGCCGTTAAATCGAGTTTTAATCTCTGGAGCTTATTTAAGTTGATTTTATTTCAAAGACTAACATAAAATTTATTTTTAGTACTGCCTCAAAGTAATCGCCTTTGTTGCCAAAAGTCACTTAATTTGGGTGGTTGGGTCAGTGGAATTAATTCGTCGCCGATAGAGCAGCTTTACAGCAATGCGAAGTTTGAAGATTTTGAATTTAAGTGGATTTCAGCCACACAAGTATTGTAAACGCCAAGTTGGGTGACAGCCAGGTCACTAGGGATCCCAGGCGAGTAATTCTGAGGGTCATTGAGGTGCCGCCTCTGCTGTTGTTTTGCATATTTAACCACGATCTCCTTACAGTGCAATTCTGGCAATTGTCTTTCAACTCACCACAGTCTTTCAAACGACAAAGTCAATGCTGGCATCTATTTTAAAAGCTCCTTACTGTCCTTTCGATAGCAATAAGTTGTTTAAAAATTAAACTAATTTAAAAAACGTGGGTATGTACTTATTTTTCTGTTTAAAACAATAAAAACTAATAAATAAAAGAAAATAAAAGTATGAAAAGAAACAAAATTAATTAAAGCAAAAAGGAATAAAAATATTTTTAAAAATTAAATGAAATTATTGTTTTTTTCTTTTTGAAACCATACAGTATAAAAATAAAATAAAAAAAGAATAAAATAAATCAAAAAGAAGAAGATAGTAATTAAAACTAAATTATGTATTTTTTTTTATAACCAAATTTAAAAAATAAAAAAATTAAATTAAATAATTTCATAAAAAATAAATTTAAAAAAATATATCCTCTTTAAAGCAATAATATAAAATTAGAATGAAGTGAAACTAACAAAAGAAACCGAGTTTAATTAAAAAATAACAAAAATATAAAATCTAAAAACTAGTACTCGGTTTCACTAATCAATTTTAAAATCTATCGCACTGTCAAAATTTAAAATCACAAAATTTCCTCAAGCAATTTTGTTATTTTGAATTTTAACCGTCAGAAAAATTTTAAATTGGTTGATGAAACCGGGATCAAATAAATTTAGAATTATATATTAAACTAAAAAAATAATTTCAAAAAGAAAAAAATCAAATTAAACTAAAAATTAAAAGACAATAACATATGTATAAAAATTAAAACAAAATTAGATTTAAAAAAGTACATAAAATAATATTCTAAAAATTAAAAAATTAAATGTTAGAATAACAAGTCTTTCAAACTATCATGCCATCTGTCATTCATTTTTCTACGTAGGAAAACTTCCGATTTTAGAAATACTGTACTTTTAAAAACTAAATTTTGACATTTCTTGGACCCACATCCAGTCCAACGAATACGGCACTATCGCCAAGTCATCCATTTCCAGTGAAGCGATGTTTCAAACAAGGAACTATGCAATCGTCACTCAGCGCTCGAGATTTTTCCAAGTGCTTGAATCCAAATGGGGCTAGTGGGGTTGCGTGAAAAATTTGCCAGCTTACGCGCTACGGATAAAATGGCTGTGCTATAATCTGAATTTCTGGTTATCTTGCTACTGAAAAATTTTCCGAAATGCCAGTGTTATTGCCACATTGCTAAGTGCTCAACGCACCAATTCTCTACTCAATCCCAGTGAACCGTACAGACCTTGTGTTCTCAGAAAGAATCTGCATCTTAGAGTTTTTACTTCCTTTGTGATACCTTTTAGCAGCTACAGCGAAAAGGGTTGCTTTCCAAGAACAAAGAACTCCAATCAAAGGCGTTCCCAAAGCTGGTTCTGGTTTTCACACAACGCCCGAAGAGCAGGCACGAAGATCTTCTCCCTTAATGGCACCTACTTATGCTTGCAAAACCCTAAAGTGAAGTGGAAGCCTTTTTGAGATTGAGTTCCCCTCCACAGACCCCTCCACCTATCCCTCCATCAAGCTACGACCTATTCAAGTAAATGTTCCCTGGGACTCCTTCAAACCACCGCCACCCTTCCACTCATCCCTTGGAGAAATGTTATTGTTGTTAGGCTAGAAACGCACTTCTAATACAAAAGAATACCAAAATGTCGAAATCCTGAATCAGGTAAGCATCCACGACCCTGAGTCCGATCCGTAATAAATATATGTATGCATACATATGTAAATATACATACATATGTAGCTATAATTAATGTTTTCTACTGTCGAAGCTCACATACTTCCAGACTTCGTAGCAACAATCATTCCGACATATTGAAACAGAGGAAGAAAGAGAGCCACAGTCAACGCGTCTCGCAACGTGCAATCACAACAACAAGCATGCAAAGACACATGTGCGCATCCATACATATGTACATACATATTTACATATCAAATACATTTAAAGAAACAAATTTTCCATTATTTCCACACAGAACGCGCCAATCACTCTGTCCTCCGCTCTCACCACTTATTATGGGTCGATTACTTTTGTGGGTGGTGGGTATTATTGCGCCACTCATAGTACTTACTCGTCGTAGTCATAGTCGCATACGTTGTCTCGACGCGTTGTCGTCGTCATCGCAATCGGAGCCGCAGCCGGTTGCCAGTTGCTAGTTACTATCGTTGCCGGTTATATATATGTATGTATATTGTTGGCTTGCATGCCGATACCAATACCGATGCCGATGCCAATGGAAAACCAGCTAATGCCACCCACTTGCAATGGTTTAGCCAACATTTATAGCACACCTCACACCTACAGACATACACAGAAATATATATGTGTGTACATTCGTACGCTCAGAAAATACTCAGTAAGTAGTAAAATGTTAGTCAGTTGGTTAACTTGGCGTCGCCCATTTGTGAACGGCAGCTATAGCATGTGGCAAGTAACGAGGCGGGCAGACGGTTAGTCAGTCAGCCATGCCGTCAGTTAGTCGGACGAAAAGCCAGGGGGAGTTGGATGTGGGGTCAGAATTGATAGGCAGCTCTGAAGTGCAATGTAAGGAGGTAAAAATTGTGAGGCAGGTTGACTGGCAGTTGTTGTTCGCGCGCTCGGTTTGGAGAAGGGACGTAGAGCTGGCAACTAGTCGTAAATATTGAAAGCACATACATATTCATGCGAGTATTTGTATACGAGTGTTTGTGTTCATTTTATTTTCGTTTATGTGGACTGGCGATATACAATATTAAAGCGTTTATTTATGGCTATGTATGTATGTGTGCGTGTACATACATACATATGTAAAACCATACCCAAATTTGTTCATTTATTATTATAAGTATACAAGCTCATGCATTATTACATACATATGTTTGTATAAGTTTATGATTGAATATTAGAGTAGATGGATTTATATGACAATGGAGCTTCTCCGGTAATTTGAACTTAAATTCCTACAACAAAATTGAATTGAATTAAAAGACAAGTAGCAAAAAAAAATAAAAATATTTAGTAAAAATAATAAAAAAATAAATATAAACAATAAAAACAAATAAATAAATAAAATAAAGTAAATAACTAAAAATTAAAAATTCAGTTTATTAAAAAAATTAGAAATTAAAAAAAAAATAAATATAAACATATGTATATGTATGTATATAAAAAAAATTCAATTAAATTAAGAGAAAGAAAAAATATAATTAGAATAAAAAAACTAAAGCAAAAATAAAATAAAACAAAAAATTTATTTAACTAAAATTAAAAAAAACCCCAAATTGAATAATTAAAAATTAAGTACAAATCAAGTAAATTAAAATCAACTAAATTTTGGAAAATAAATGGAAATAAAAAATTAAGGTAAATCAAGAAAATAAAATTTAGTAAATTAATACAAAATAAAGTTGATAAATACAAAAATCAAGTAAATAAAATAAAATCAACCGAAACCAACTAAAAATTAAAAATTAAATGAAGGTAAATAATTAAGGTATTTAAAATAAAAAGCCATAATTAACATGACATCAAATTTAAATAAATAAATTTGACTAAGTTAAAATAAATAAAATAAATTAAAATAAAAAATAAAAAAACAAAAAACAAAGTTGAAAATAAAAATTAAATCAAATTAAAGCGAACAAATAATTGATGAAATACAATTTCAAAATGTTTCGATATAAAGAATTTAATAAAATAAAGAATTTAAATAAAATAAAAAAAAAATAAAAAATAAAAATAAAATTAGGTACAAAAATCCTATAAGTGAGACAATGATATCAATTACAAATGAAAATGTAATAAAAAAAAATTAAAACAAAATATAACCTAATAAGAAATAATCACAAAAAATATATTATAAAAAATAGTTTAAAACAACAACTAAAAATGAAATTTAAAATCAAATTAAGACAAGGAAATACATTAAAAATTATATTAAAAAAGAACTTATATAAAAATAAAATAAATCAAATAAAATTACAAACAAATAACAGGAAATAATAAGTAAACCAATTTGATTAAAATATTAAATCAAATAAAAATGTTTTAATTAAAAAATATTTAAAAAGTCAATTTAATTTAAAGTGAACTAAAATAACGTATATAAAAATTGATAATAAAAAACCATACAAATAAACTAAAGTATCAACTAAAAAATAAAATATAATGTAAAAATAAAATATTAATTTAAAAGAAGAAAATAAAATAAGAACGTAATAAATTTGATTTCTTTAACAAAACTTCAATATAAAAGACTAAATAAGGCTAAAAATATAAAGCAAAATAAAATAAATATGATTAAATTAAAAATAAAATGAAAAAATGTATGTATTAAGTTAAATAAAAAAGTAAACTTCACCAAAATCAAAAATAAATAGAAAATTAATTTCTAGCTACTTTTACAAACAATATTTTTATGTTTTGCAAAAAATCTTCTTCAATCGTATGCAATTTTACTCCAGTTTGAGAGGCCTGCTAAAGCTCTAGCAGATGCAGTATGGCTCCCAGTTTTCTCGTCTGGTGTTACTTTTAATTTTTCCTGTTTTTTTTTTTTTAAATTTTTGCTCTGTTATTGCCTTCAACTTTATTTTAAATTTTATTTCTTTTACTTGCGAAAAGTTCTTCCCTTCATTACACGAACGAGCATGTGTATTCGCATTTGCATTGCCCTCGGCTATGGATGAGGTTGCGCTGCAGAGGACGTCAATGCTGCCACGCCTCAATTGCCGCAAAGTGCAACCAACAACTAGAATCGGCAACTATTGCCACAGAGCTGCAGTGGCAGCAATCTAGCAAAACATATGAAAGTACGTGGTACATATATATGTACATATGTGTATATACATAAGTAAATATGTACTGAGATCCATACTCGCACCACATCATAATTTGAAATATCTACGCAAAGTGATTTTGCTAGTGGCTAACATACGCCAACTTGTGGCACAGCAATGTGCTGAGAACTGTTGTATATGATTCGGAACTTGGCGCTACAGTGAGGCAAAACGAAGTTTTTTTCAGTTTCGTTTTTAATTGTATTTTCGATGTTGGCCTCAAAAAACTTTTCTGCTGCTGTTGCAGTATCCCCGGTTGCTTACAACGCGCCGTTTGCTGCTAAATTGCACCGACTTGACTTAAGCCAGTGACTTCTGACCTAGGGCAAGCACCTTGTCTTTGTAATAAAATTAGTATCTGCATCTTGGCTGCCCACCTTAAGGGAGCGGTTACTGTGATTTGCTTACAAAAGTACAGCTTGTCTCAGTGGTGCTATGGAGTGCGACGGTGTACCGTCGTTACTTCAATTTCACTTTAGAAAGCGATCTGTGTCAATAAAATAAAGGGTTTCGCGGTATTCGATTGTAATTTTCTTCGAACAAATAAGACATTTGCCACACTGTAAACGATTGTGGGCTGACTTGCATTTGAAAACTCATAACTTTAAAGCAACTTGGTGCGATATCTAAAGCAAGTTGGGCTATACTTGATGCAGCACAAAGCAAATATACATGTGCATGAGTCCACATGTTTACTTACACGTTAGGGTGGTCCCCAAAATATCAACATGACGGGGCACCGCTTTAGTTTTTTACAGTTACGTACAAAATAAACACATCCACGAAAATTTCAGAATTTAAAAAAAAAAATTTGGAGTCGCTAACAGGGTTACAAAATTTATTAATTTTTTTTTTATCGCGAAAATTCGAAAAAATGTTGACTTTAACCAGCGATAGCTCAGCGAGTTTATGAACTTATATAGAAAAGTTTCAATACTATGTCAAACTTATTAGATTTCAAGTTAAAATTTTGTCGAACTTTTGCAAGTAAAAAATTATAGATTTTTTTCAAAAACTGGTAGCGACCTCTAATTTTTTTTTTTTTTAATTTTAAAGCTAATATGGATTTTTTTATTTTGTACCTTAGACAAAAAAGAAGGGTGGCCCATACAAAATTTAGATGTTGATATTTAAGGTCCACCCTTATACCTACACACTTAAGCATTTTGTGGCTTACTAGGAGCCATAAATTTGGAAATTGTGTTGTATGTAGTACTTTTCAACAGAAGCACATAAAAGTAAAACTAGCATTTGTTGCACTTCATACAATCTACACTTATGCACAAACACGAGTATGTATGTAGTATAAGCAAAGCCTTTGCTATGGTGACCTCTTCTACAACTTATTCTTCGTCATCATTCATCGTATTCCTTTCCTACAACAATGTTGCAACAAAGTTGCACACTCATGCGCCAGCTCACCATTTTGCCTCTTGCCACCTTGCCACTGCTACACTTCTTTCATGCAACTGTCTGACGCTGCCTGACAGCCGGTCTGACGTAGTGACTGACATTGCATTGCAGCGAAACAAGTTTTAGTGCTCCTCAGCGGCTTAGCTAGGCGTCGTTCCCTTCTCCTTCCACACACACCCCTTCAGCATTTGTTGAGCGTCTCAACAAAGCACGTTTCGTACAAAACTTGCCAGTTGCAAGCACCGCAGATGCCCGATATGACTGGTGCCCGGTGAGGCTCCCACACTGCGGCTGCTGTCTCAGAGGCCACGTTCCTCCATTTATTATGCTGTTTTCTTGCTTGCAGTCAACTGAGTGTTTTTTAGTGTTGACTTTTTTTCATTTTTTTTTTTTATTTTTGTGCTTGCACAATTGCAATATTCTTGCATTTGCCCACTTGGCGGGGGTTTTCCAACAGCGCCGAATGCGTGCAAGTAGTTGTAGAAAAGACAACAACAATGTTGGCGGTAGTAAATTTTTTTTATTCGCATTTTCATTCTTTACTTGACATCGGAAATTTCTAAAGTTTAGTTTTTTTTTTGTTTTCTTTTTTTTTCGTTGCTTTACTATTCTTTTAGTTTGCTATTGGTGTTGTTGTTGCAGCTAAACTTTTACATTTCAATTTTCGAAATGCGCTCGTTTCCTCACTACCACATTTCCTTTCGTTGTTCGCCTTCATGTTTTATTCGAGCATTTGATGTACATACATTTTTTATATTTTCAAATTTTAATTTATTCTCTGTGCCATTTCTTTCACATTTCACTTTGAAGGTATTATGCCATGACGTTTTGTATGCTTTTTGATATAGTTGCGCTTCTGGAGCACAATCATCATAAAACGTTTCTTCTAGCTTTTTTTTGCTTAAAAATAGTTTAGGTGGTGAAAATTTGTGGTATGCCGCGCTTTAAGACTTTCGCTGTGCTTTCAGTGATGAAAGCCAGAAGCCATTAAAAGTTCGGAAAACTAGAAGATGTGTGTGAAGTAGACCCTCTTATCTCTATTAAAAGTCTTCTTAAAGTATGCCTGCCATAAGTCTACTTAAAGTTCGATTTGCCTCAAGTGCAGTTAGAGACCTAAAGACCTAAGGGTAACCTAATCTAACCTCTAGAAGTAACAAGTAACAAGTAAAAAGTAACAAGTAACAAGTAACAAGGATCAGATCTTGCACTCATTCATTATATAACAAACGCCATATAAATCCAGATTTCAAATTTTTTGCAAAAATTATAAAAAATCTGCAAATTTTCAGCCAAATTTTCAACTTTTTATTGAGATTTTTTATAATTTTTTAAATATGCAGTTTAATAGCCCATTAAATTCCAAGGTAATAATGTGCAAGTTTAAAATAGATATAGAGTCACGTTGATTAAAAAATTTTTTTTTTTTACTGCATTACAATTTTTCACCATACAAAATATATTCGAAATTTTTTTTTTTTGTATGGAAAAAAAGCTTCATCCGTCAAGTATACCTAAGTATTAAATTATTTTTCAGGGACCAAAAATAACTGTTAAATATGAAGCTTTTTATATTGAGCTCATTGCAAAATGGTTACTTTTCCACTTTTTTCGATCAAAAATAATCACTATTTTGGATGTTTCTTTTTTCGATAATTTTTTACCAGTATAGTGGAGGTGATATAAAAAAGTTAATCTGAAGATAACGGTTAGGTTTGATATGAACGAAAAGTACGAATCCAAAAGTTTCGACTATTCTTGATCGAAAAAATCGTTGCGATCCCCGATGAGTCAGGACTTGTCAGAATTGAGTCAGAATTCTGCTGAAGAATTGTGTGTGCGGAACGACTGGTGGGCATGAATCACGTAACTTTGAAACGATAGTCGTTCAAACGATACGGACAAAATGATGTCGTCAAAACTCTGAATCATATGTTTGTATTGCTGTTACATGTTACTGTTACTGTTACTGTTACATGAAGCAAAATTGAAATTGAGTTGACGCTATCGCACAAACGATCAAACAATTTTTGGTTTTCATGAAGCCAGAAAATCTCGAGACGATATCGTCCAAACGATTGTCGTCATAGGTGATTTATTCCCTGATTATTTCTATTTTGTTCGGACAAGTACAGGATCGAAACTAATAAAATTCATAAAATAATGGTTAAATTTTATCTTAAAAATATAAATCTAATTTTAACGGTTAAATGATAATTTTTGTTATACAAATTATAACTGTTAAAGTACCTGCTCTTTTCGTCAAATATTCCTGCTAGCTGGCGCTGGAGTCGAGATATTTGTAAAAATCGGGTTTATGGTCCGATTGACTCAAAGCCACAAATATTTGACCACGTAAGACGAAAAGTTTCTACTCATTCTACTCATTTTTTAGGCATTCTTAACAGCAATTGAAATCTTTTAATATATCTACATATTTTTGGATCTGATGACAAAAAATCACGAAAAACCCCCCAATAGTTCCAGAAAAACTTCAAAAGTCCCGAAAAATTTAGAAATATACCATAAAATAAAACACAAGTAATCCCAAAAAAAGCCAAAAAGTGTCAAAGAAATTTCAAAAGTTCTCGAATAATGAAACATAGAAAAAAATTCCGATAGTTTCCGCAAAAAAAAAACCGTATTTTCCTTAAACTTCCCAAAAAGGATCTAGAAATCTCCAAAGAAAATCTTATAAAGTTTTGCAAATATCCACAACAAAGGTTAATTTTATTTTATTATCGAAGAAAGAAACAGCATCCGAATTTTTACTTAAGATTTCAATTGACCGACTGAAACTTTTAAAACATTCGCCAGAAAATATTCTTATAACTGGCCTTTGCTATTTATATATCTAATAAGCTACCATGGCAACCTCCATCCGACATTTGAACTACGATAATAATTTATAAACAATCGGTTCAGAGAAAGCAAATCGATGTTGTTTCAAAGAAAACGGGGGACTACGATTTTTCATAAATTCTAAGAATTCTACGAAGATGTGTTGTATGGATGAATATATACATATATACAATCTACATATGTATGTGAGTACTTCCCAGAATTAGCATCTAAATAAAATACTCATGAAGAAATCTGTAGTTGAAGAATGGCTAATAAAACAACAAGTGTTGGCTATTCCTAAGAATCAATTAGAAAATAAAAGCATGAAACAAATGGCACGAAATAGCAGTAATACGCAACCAAGAAATGAGGTCGCTTACACGTACATATACTCCAACTGTGGGACGTTGAGTAACGAACCAAACCAGAATGAAAGCGCCCAGAAGCAGACCCTGCCTAACGTAAGCAACAACTATTTAACTGGAAACCGGTGCCGCCACGCCTAAAATGACACACGCGAAAAATATGCAAATAAAAAAAAATGTACTCAAAAAACGTACTCATAGTAAACGTTTGAAATAGCCCAGAAGAATAGCCGACAACAATAAAGGCGAAGTAAATGCAGCGAAGAGGCAAAAGAACCAGCAGCGGCAACCGAGCAGCCGCTGAATGTGGAAATGAAAAAGGTCAGGTCAGGCGTAAGAATGAAACCAGAGTGAATGTGCGCGCAAAAGTAAAGAAAGTAAAACAAGCAAAAAAAATAAATAAATAAAATAAAATTCAGAGCGGAAGAAAAATAAAGTAAAAAGTAAAAAATAAAAAATAAAACACCGACACTCCCTATAGCGCTCATAACAGTCAAAGCAACAGCGCAAAGTTCTATGGCAGAAAGGAGCACCACAAAGTGAACAGAAAAAAAAAAACAACAACAAAGAAATTAATAAAATGCAAAGCCATAAACTGTAGTCAGGCGAAGCAGAAGAGCCTGGCACTCGGCACTTTGGCGCGCACATTCTAGACTTTTCAACTACTTACCACGCCTAACCCTTCCCCCTCCCACACCTTTTCACAGGGGCATGCAAACACTATTTGTTGCATGCCACACTTTGGTTATAAAATTGTAAGTGGCACAAGTGAGTGGGTAAAGAGTGATGTGGAGAGAGTCTAGTATAGGGTTTGGAAGACGATGGAAAGAGTAAAAGGTCGTGATAGAGGGCGAGGGAGCGCGAGAGCGAGGGGAGAAGCGAGAGCTAAAGAGCGCGTGCAGGTTGTGCAAATACAACCAACAAAACAAACAAAAATTATGTTGATATGATGGAAAAAGGATAAGAGAAAATGTGCGCGCAATTGGTAGTTGATGATGTGCGCGGGGCAGAGTGTTCACAAAAGGGTGCAGAATTAAGGACACCAAATGAAAGTGCTTATAAGCGCGCTAGGCAAAAGCAATAACTGGGCTACAGCAAATACATATGTGTATCTGTGTGTGTGTGTGAGTTTGCAATTCTACTGAAATGGCAATGAAGCAGACAGATGCG
>NW_023458561.1:62017509-62034242 GCF_013731165.1 Rhagoletis pomonella | reverse complement strand
TGTGTGGCTGCTGTGCTGAGTTGGTTATAATTGGACGAGATGTTGCCATGGAAAAACAAACATATCCGAGGTGATACAATGAGTCTAAACGAAACCACGAGAGGTAAAAATTTGGTGTATGCGAATTTAAATTTAGCCATCCAGTAGCCTATAATTTGAAATCAGTAGACTGTGGCGCATAATCCGCACTTATAGGGCGATTGTCAGTATCTAAAGAATTCACTACTATTCTAGAAACTAGAAACGGAATATTTAGAATATTTTAGAGAGTCTCCTTAAGCTCAAAAAAACTGGAACACTAGAAACCAAAAAAAAGTCATATAAATTTTTATAGTTTAATCAAAGTTTCAAGATATAAACATTTTCGGAGCCTTCAAGGAATTCTTCTATACAATTCTAGTTTACCTTATCCACTTCGCTAAGTGTATGAAATTTGTGGGTATTGCATAAACTGTACAAATTTATTTCAGTAAAACTACAAATTATTTAAACCTAGCCAAAACACCAGATTCTGACTTTTTTCAACCCTCTTCAAAATATGTTCAAACTCTTAACGTAAGAGAAATTAAATTTTTTAAACAGTTGGCAACCCTCTTCCAGGTAGTTTTGCAACAAAAATATTTGAAATTCATTTCGAGTGGTACCCATATTGTAATAACTCTTTTAACTTATTAAATAGTTTGAATTCAACTTTTTTTGATTTAAATATTCAAAATATTCAAACTAAAGATTTCTTACAGCTCCTTCGGTCGACACACATATTTTAATATATCATGTATTTTGTGTTTAATTAAATTATATCTGACTTTTCAAACACGTGGCAACTCTCTCCAAAAGTTAACGTTAATACAACTTTTTTAAAACTCTTTCGTCTGACACCCAGATTGTGATACATATTTCAATTGCCTTAATTCTTTAATTCAATCTGAATTTAATTTTTTAAATATTTGTGAACCCTCTTACATATAGCTTAGAAATCCAGCCTTTTTAAACCCATTTTGATTGATATTCAAATTGCAGGTAGCAACGTTTTTAAAAGACCTCAAACATATTCTAAATTTTCAAACTATATTCGACTCTTCAAACACGTGGCAATCCTCTTCAAAATATTTTCAAACTATATTCTTCTTAAACCTCTTTATTCTGACACCCATATCCTAATTCCTTAATTCAAGTTGTATTTCACTTTTTAAAAAGGTGGCAACCCATCCAACATAAAGTTTGGAAATTTAACCTTTTCACAGCCATTTTGAGAATAGCCATATTGCAATAATTAATTTCTTCTTCTTCTTATTTAGCGCTGTAACCGCCTAAACGATTTTGGCCGAGTTCAACAAACCTCGCCAGTCGTTTCTCTTCTGTGCCAACTGACGCCAGTTGGAAATGTTAAGGGAAGCCAAGTTCCTCTCCACCTGATCTTTCCATCGCAGTGAGGCCTCTCTCTTCCTCTGCCACCACCAAAAAAATTCGATCGCTTCTTTCAAGGTTCTAATATCTGAAGAAGTCGCATAAAGTGAAATTGCTAAGGACAAAAGCCAATTAGCTGCTGCTGCCTCTTGTTGACGGCTCTTTATATAAGAATCGGGAGCGATTTAGTCCTGGACAGCATGTCTATCAGAAGGGTAGTTCAGCAAACCTCCCTCGCGTACTATTATTAAAGTTATATAAATACATATGAATATTTTAACAACAAAAATTTTGTGGTTGGTATTTTCTTCGATAAAGACGTGATTTCAATGATGAGCTACCCAAAGTGCTAATAAAAGTTCTGACAACGGAGTCGAGAACAATTAAGTAATGCTTATCTCCCACATTTGCCGCAACAGAGAGAGCCTGAAAATTGTACCGTTTGCTGCTAATATTCCATAAAATTGAATTTGTACGTTTTGATGTCGCAACAGGCTAACGAATAAATTGTGTTCTTTTTGCGATTTGTCTTCTTCTTTTTCTTTTTCATGTGAATTTCAATTTAGTTACCAGTTATTGAAAAGCGAAAATGCTTTTAATATATCATATTTACATAACAATGCCAATGACATTGTCAACAATTTCAATTGTACATATGAATAATAGGGTGCCCCGCCAAAAAAAACTCCAGTTTTTCCGGAATTATAAAATGTATTATATTCTAAAATTTCTGTGAAAACTTTTTTGGAAAAATATTAAGATTTACGTAAGCTGTGCCGATTTGAAAATGTCTGCAAAAATCTCATTTTCTCGATAAATCTTTTAAACAGTTTTATGCAGACTTCTCAAGCGTAAGCTCTTCTTTCATCTGAGGTGATTATTTAGCAGGAAATATTTTTAAAAACTAATTTTATTTATAATAGGTATTTTCAAATCGGACCAGTTACCGTAAATCTTAATATTTTTTCCAACTCTTAAATATAATACTTTTTTTTAAATGGTACCATTTTCTTTTTTTTCTGTATGGAGAGTGATGTAGCCTAATGTAATATATGTATGTACACATGTACATAAATATTATGCACGAATTTTCCGCGCCACTTCAGGCGACACCAACAAAAAAAACTGAAATATTAAAATAAATTAAAAGCTGAATACAAAAGCACAACGCAGCTAAGCGACCAACGTCGAACAAAAATAAAAACGAAAATAAAAACGCAAAAAGACATAGCGAAAATAAAATGAAATACAAAGATAGAGAAATACCAAAAAATAAAATACGAAAACAAAACAGACAAAAAATAATAATTTCAGCGAAGTAAAATGATTTTTCGCTTTGAAATCACCGCCGCCAGACAAGTGGACGCGTTCGCGTTCACGTCGTGCACGTTGCTGCTGGCATGGGTGTTGCACACATTGCTGATGTTGCTACTGTGGTTGGCTGTTTTTTTTTTATTTTTTACCTTTTTTCTGTTTTTTTTTTTTTATTTCGCTGCTGCAGTTGGCTTTCCAATTGTCATTGTGCTGTCGAGCTTGATAGTAGCAGCCACTGCAATAAAAGTGCCACAGCAACAACATCCGCCCAAAGTAAGTTCGACGGCTGGCTTGTGGAGTCATCGAAACAACTTTAACGTGTCCGCCGCCACTGTTGCTTCTTTCGTTCTTTGCACAACGAATTTCGCGCGCTGATTTGGAACTCGTACGAATGTTCTGTTTTTGATGCTCCCCTTTCCGCCACTGGATTTCTGGAATTTGGCTAAAGGTGGCCGACCGCGCCACGGTTGGGGAGTGCAATTGCAATGCTCATGAAAAAGTACATACATATGTACATATATATTTATGTACGTACGTAGGTGTGTGGAAATGCATTTGTATTTGTTTGTATTTTTGCTGCTTTCAATGGGTATTAAATGAAGTTTCGTGCATATTATTTCGTAAAGCAGCAACTGGCTGGCATACAAATAGACAGACAGACAGACAGACAGACAGACCTGGCAAAAGTAGTCATCTGGGAGAGAAAATTTCATACATTTGTGCATACTCAACTCTAGGTTATTAACACCGGAGACGCTGCACGAATTGAATGGAACTGCATGTTGTATGTTTGTATATGTACATACATACATACATATGTTGTGTTCAATGTGCAGGAAACTTACACAGAGTTGTTTTTGATTTTTTTTCTTGAACTTTTTCGTGCGATGTTTTGGCGCTTTCATTGCCATTACATCGCTGGCTGGAGTTGGCGTCATTTTTTAGTTCGTTCTTATACATGGATGTGTATGCTTAAATAGAGAGTGGCATTTCATAGTCATTAATGCGTTACAAATTAAAATTTTCGAAGAATACTTTTGACCGATTAAAACACAACTGCCATGAGCTCACAACAATCCACATAGAACCTCTGGTATTAGGTTTTAGAGGTAGATGTCGCTGGGTAGGGGTGGTGTTTAACCAGAGTCTGTAAGTAGAGTTACTTCAAGAATTGAAATGAAGAGGCCATAGTTAAAAAATCATCGTGCCCTTTTTCGATGATAAGTACCGACAATTAGAAGCCCCTATCACTCTAAAATAACATTTTTTTAAAGCAAATTTTTGTAGTTTAGTTTGTAGTGCGTTTAAATTTTGGAATTTTTGAACCTAAAAAGCAAAAAACATGAAGCTTAGATTAGGTCTGTGAAGCAACAATTTGAAAAATCGAAATCCCAACTACTTGATATGCGTCGTCTGGGGAGCTGGGCATTGGCATAGGAAGCGGTGAATCGATTCCTTGTTTTCCTCATTCCGACAACTTCTGCGGAGAGCGCCTGTTAATATACGCCACTTATGAAACATTGGTATTATAGCACAATGCACTGTTATGACGCCGGTAAGAGACCTTACTGCAAAGTACGACTCTTATTGATTCTCGGCCATAAGGATCTTAAGATCTCACAGACGTCGTGATTGATCCATCAGTCACATGTAGAGCAGATATTTTTGTTAACAGGGAGCAAAACGCTTCCCTAATTGGCATTGTCATTTCATCGGCAATTTTCTTTCATTCGATATTTCCATTTCCAAGAACCCAGTAGAGAAAGATTTTGATGTAATTTAGTGAAGCCAGCCACGCCAGACATTTTCGAACTACTTTCGGCTTTACTAGATACCTTGGAACCTACTGTTTTCAATACCGCCTGGTGGCATTCCCTGCCAAAAACTGTATAAAAAAAGCAGCCATCTCTATGGCAAAGATCTCCACCTGGAATAGACTGCAGTTATCAGGCAGGGGATATTATGGCCTTATCTAAAGGTCATTTTAGTACAGATCAGAGCCGACTCCTTTTTACGGCTTTGAGCCATCATTATCATGAATGATGATATATGGTGACAGCTCCCAGTTTTTCCCGAGAGCCCTCTTGCATATTGTCAGGCCTTTCTTTGCTCTTTCCTCCGGGTTAGTCCCGCCTAGCTTTGGTAAGGGTAATCCGGTTTTGTTTGGTTTTAGTTAGAAACGCTGGCCTGTGCAGCCTAGATTTAGATATTATTATTCAAAATAATTAAGAGTTAACTAAAATTGTTAGCTTATTATAAAAAAAAAATATTGGCAAGGTCTATGGTTTAAATGCATTATTTGGCATTATCAAACCATGACTATCATGTCGCGCTCTAGATTTATAATTTCTTGAAGACTGGTGAAGCAACGAAGCCATTCATTCATTTTGTCAATCTTCTCGGTTAGGTTGGCCGTCAGTTGTTGGGGGACTCACTTGTTCTCTGTCAAAAACTAAAGTGGTTATGCTCCTAAAATCGATTGCTCTGATCATCAAAAAAGTAAGTTCTAAAAGATTTTGCCCTAACTTTGGTCAGTGCTCAGCAATGGAAGATAAGGTATTTTGTGAGTTTACTTCCTCAGCTTCACCCTCGTAGCTTCTGCAGTAGTCGTCTGGAAAAATCTTGAGACATTACAGCTAAATATTTTATTTCTTTTGCTGAATTTGCAGTTGGTTAACTTTTCCTTTGGCATAAATAAATTCCTAACATTTAATATGCTAATCGATGTGCAAACGACAGTGTGTTGCAAAAAGTTTGCATACTTTATTACAATTTTAAGATACATATCTAGGTATAAACTACGACAAAACTAAAAGTGAAATCCTTGCGCAAGTTACTTCGCCTCACCGTCTTCCGCCGCTCACTTGCCTTACCACAACTACACCGTATAGTTTGAACGCAATTGCTGTGAACCTTGCTCCATTTGTCTTGTGCTGGCTTGTCGATTCCATTGCGCCAACTTCGAACTCAGAACTCATTCATCTTCTATACCAGACTCATTTATTACACTTCTGTCCAACAGAGACGAAAATGTACATACATACAGAAGATGCAGTTAGTGCCTGTGTGCATGTGTGAATAGAATAGATTTATTTCAAGTAAACATATAAAGATTTAACCATTTTGTGGGATAACTATATCAAGGATATGCTCTGCATCCACAGTAAAGATAGGAAATCATGCGATTCTACACAAATAAAGTAAAAGGCGGGAATTCCTTGCGTTGATCTCAAGCATATATGTACCTATATGTACGTCAGTATATGTATAATATTGAAAACTAAACATATCGAGTTCCTAAGACTAGACCCCAAGCTAAGAAGCCCTTTTCTTGATAGAAAAAATTAAAGGCCAGTATGCGCTCTCAAGAAAACGGCCAGAAAAAAATTACCATTATTTCGTGTGTATGAGTGTGTAAGGAATTTTTCCTCAAGAAATAATCGAACGGGCATATATTTCTGTTGCAATCATGGGTTGCCTTGTGCTCTTTTTTCACAAAAAAACTTTAGAAACACGTAGTAGAAAGCATAGTAAATTTTTTAAAAACTGAAAATTACTTTGCCATTTCTTGTACGTCGTTTTATATGAAGTTTTTGCTTTTCTGGCCTTTATCAGGTGACTGTTATTGAAGAATTGCCGCAGAAATCGTTCCATCAAATCTATATCATTTCTTATCTAGATTATTTTTGGAGCAAAAACAGAAACTTTAGAATGACTTTCAAACTTTCTTGTTCAATGTTGTATTAGACGATAAAAAAAGAATTAATATTTGAAGAAAGGATTTCCAATGCTTCTAAGAAAACGTTTAATTTATCACAACTTAGTAGAGCGCATTCCATGATGTAGATCTTCACAGATTACCAAGCCCTGTTCGTATACATACTTATGTAGGTCCACTAGGCTGGACCCAAACTCGTTGGTGACCACGTCCATAAATGTCTCCTTAGAATAATCAATTCGGTCAAAATAAATATCTTCACGAACAGCCACAGCATTAGAATACTTGAGTATGGGAAATGGCACCACGGCCGCACAGTCCGCAACTTTTTTGGTATGCCCAACAAATGCACAGCATAGTTTCGAAGAATTCTGAGGATTCTCAAGTTGTCGCCTGATAGCGTAGGACAGAAATTTATGTGCCGTAGCCAAAAGGACCTGAGAAGGATCATTGGCTACTTGTCGGGAGCAAAAATAAATCTATCATGGTGAGGAAATTCTCAAAGTATATGTTGTGCGAATATGGCTTGCAGAAGGAGTATTATCTCTGCCCAGCATGTGGAACATGACACCCTTCTAAAAGTTTATCAGTTTCACAATTTGCACTGGTCTGAGCAAACAACTCTCAGGTTAGAGAAGTGCTTTCTTATATTGTAGTGATCAGGGAAAAAATCTTAAAATAGTTCACATTTCGAGCCTGGTAAAGTTAAGGAGTAATTTGTTTGCCCTTGTTGATATTTTCGGTATGAAGGATTTCGCCTGTTTGTGGCCTTCCATATTTGTCCAGTAATACAGATGTTTTAACTCTGTCTAACGGAGCTCCTTGACAAACCAACGAAAGGTCCTTGGTCTAACAATCGCTTTGCAGTTTCCACTGTGCCTTGGTAGCCCAGCGAAGTAGAACTGGATTTATGAATAAGATGGGTTTTAAGAGCTGATCCCAATTCCAAAACGCGAAGGTCGTAGTTCTTCTATCCTGCAAGTGGATGTTCTGTACCCCTGAGGTAGAAGTGGTACGTACACTAGCAGACTGTTGGGTATTGTTCTAATTGCACTAGTGATTGCCATGCTGGCAAGTTGTTTGGGTTTGCTGGGCTTGGTTTGTGCGGACTTAATTTTTGTTTCCTTCTACTACACAGCTGCGTCGTATACTTATTAGGATGGTTTTGTAAATGGTGTACTACACCCATCTTGCCAACTTACACTTTCGTGTATCCTTGTACTGATAATGCACGATTTAAATTTTTTAGACACGTTACAATTGGTAGTGCTACCGGACTTAACAGGCACTACCTATACAATGGCATTTGGTAATCCCGTTTTGCGGGACAAAATTGTCTAATAGAAATAGTTACGCGTTATCCTAAGCACCTGCTACGTACAAGAAACAAGCTACAGTCACCTCTTTGATCTCCACAGACTTTGGAATTTTTCATGTCTTACTCTAAAAAGCGTGAATACTCCCTCAAATAATAATGTGGGTGTTCACCAACAATAAAACTGGTACTTCCAATTTTATTTGGAAATTTTTTGGAGCAAGTAAAGGTCACAGTTATATCTTGTTAATTTTCAGATCTTGAATAGCTGGATAGCTTCATAGCTCAAAAATTTAAAGAATACCCTTCTTTATAGTAATTAATTTTTTTTTCTTCTGCTCGCTTTCATTTTTTGTGAACTTCTAAACTATCCACACTTTAGGCCTTTCATACTTTTTACTTTCTAGTTTCGTAAGCAACTAATGTTACATATACTATCGTTTCTTTATTTTCTCAAATTATAATCATAATATTTGTGTCAATACGCTAATAAAAATGGCTTGCATTACTTCCTTAACATCGCACACTAACCAGGCATGACACATCAACATCAGTGACTCGCTTCAATCCACACTTAGTATCGTGAAAAATAAATCGGCACTCTCAATTACCGTTGCTCTGAAACCTACTGCATCGCCACTCACGCCCCGTATCATCCACTCGAACAAAACTCCGGCGAGCGAGAGTCGCTAAACCCGTCAAGCTATTTAAAGTTCATTTCGTCTATCAACCTACCTTCTCGCACACTCTTACACTTTCCTCCACCAGCTCACATAAAATTTAATTACCCCTTCGCCGCAGTTTTTACTAGGCACCCCAAGCTCCAAGTGGCTGTTTCTTGCTTATAAACTTGTTTCACAGCTTATGTTTACTCTTTTTGCATTTGTTTTTGAATTTCCAATTTTTTTCTTTTTATTTCTTCTTTTTTGTTACTTCTTACATTTGCTTGTCACCCACTCCGCGTTTGTGACCTCTATGACCCGCACTGCCAATTCAAATCTTTTCAACCATTCCACACTAACAGATTGTCTCTACGCGCCCTTGAACACATGCGTCCACTTACTACTACAATGCGAACGAACGAACGAACGCACACACTTTGTTTACGCTTGTACTTTTTGTTTTTTTTTTACGGTTTTTCTTTATTTCTGTATTTGTTTGTTTTTTGTTTTTTTTTTTTGTTTTTTGTATTGCCTGTAGTATATTCCAAAAGTTTCGTGCGGTCGGTTTGTCTATGGCGCCAAACTGTATGCTTGTCTCGTATTTGCGCCACAATTGCGTTGCTTCACCGACTGCCACCCGCACTGGGTGGTGTTTCTGGCTATTGCTGGTACACGGTTTGCGCTGTTTCCTAGGTAATTTCATGTGTTCCTCTGCTCTTCATTCGCCTACATCTACCGCAAAGTATTCGTCACTTTAGTTCTTTTGCTATGCGCATTGCATACCTCCATAGCTCACTCCTATGTACATGCACTCGGTGTACTTACTAAAGCAACGTTCTGTCAGGGCCATTATGTATTTCTATCTGTTGCTTTTTTTTCTTTGTTTTTGGAGGTTGTTTGCCATTTTTATTTGTTTTCTCCTTACTAACTTTCGTCCAATTCGCCTGTTGGTTTATTCATTTTCTCGATTATTATTATTTTTTTTGCTGTAAACCACATCCAACATACATGCATACACTCGAGCATACTTCTGTAGCTGGATTCATGTAGTCCTTATTACCCAACGCCCATTGTCTATGTACAATACTATTGATATATATACGTACATTTATATATTCTTCTGGTACTTCAAATTTTATTATCACCACTCTTTCTTCGTCCCTTCCCCGAGCTCAGAAGACACGGTCTTCCAACCTACTATCACCATTCTACTCTCTGCTTTGTTTTTATCTTAGTCTTCTGTCTTTGCTGAGTAATGTTTAATCATAAATTTTGTAGTACTTCTTTCTTTCTACAATCCCTTACTGTATGCTCCCCTCATCTCCAACCTTCGTCGTGTGGCGCTCAACGTCATCTATGATATCGCTGTTGCCACCGCAACCACAAGCACAGCTATCACCTTCGCCCGCTTACGTTGCTGCTGGAGCGGATTTTCCTTACATTTTGCCTTCATTGCCAATGTTGTAACAAGTGCTTACCCGCTCTTTACTCATCTTACCAACTCAACGTCGGTATGTCTGCGTATCGTATGGATGGCGTGGCATGGCTTGTTGCGCATAGCGTTGTTGTTGTTGTTTTTGCTGTTGCAAGATAGTATAGTTGTGTACATACTTGTTCAACTGGAACCATCTTCTACAGTAATGTTTCTGTTTCTATTTCTGTTTTATATGTATTTTCTTTTTATTTCTACGTGCTTTGTTTGATTTGATTGTTTTTTTTTTTTTTTCAACCAGCATTGTCTAGCGTTCTCTGTTGTGTTCTTGTGCAGTTTTTATTTTTTTTATTTTGGCATTGTGGTGTTGGTTTGACTTTTGGGATTTACGTTCTTTCAATTACATTTGTATCTTTCTTTATGCTTCTACAATTTTTTACGAATCGACAGAATGTCTTTTACCTTTTTCTTGCCTTTGTTTTGTTTGTATTATTTTTTTGTTCTTTCACTTTTTGGTACTCCTATGTTTAGACTCTTTGAAGTAATGGTTTGTACTTGATGTGCATTTAGAGCTGAAAGTTGTAAATTTTCTTCATTTTTATTAGCGAACTCGTAAATTTTTTGTGGCTGCATTAAAAACAATATGCTCTTTTATTTTGTTATTCGAACAATGTGAAACATTTCCAGCATAATCCCAACTAAGTTCATATACATATATATAAGTTTACTTTTTGAAAATCTTTAAAATTATAACAGCTTTAAAAATGGTTCTAGTCTTGTTTTAACGATGATATTTGTGGTGTAGAGGAAATTATATATGTATAACCAACAATTCGAATAACTAAACAATTTACAGAATTTTGAAATTAAAAAATTAAAAAGCAAAATTTTTACAAATTTTTTGTTCGAATTTCTTAAATTTTTAAACTTTGAAACTAATTTTTTTGCAAACTCTACATATAGTTTAGTTAAATAATTTTTTTCCAATTTAAGTTTATTTAAAATTTAGAGTTTACAGAAAAAATTGTTTCGAAGTTCAAAAATGCATATCTTTGAAAACAAAAACACCAGCTTGAATATTTCAGCATCTATCAAGATCAGTTACAGATATTGTATAAAAAATTTAGAGAAAACTTAATATAAGTTTTGCCTGTAAGGATAGTTTAAATTTTAAAGTTCACAGAATTTTTGTATTTTTTTTTATTTTTTTTTTTATATATATTTTTTATACATATAGCTCCAAATATCAACCGTAAAACGAGATCAAAAAATTAATTTTCAAAATCCGATAAGCTGTGAAATTTCCAAATTTCGAAACATTTGTTTTTATGTGATGAAAGATAAGTTCTGACCAAAAGTCATCCAAATAAAAAATGGTCGATTCAGAAGTTGAATGCAGGAATTTCCAAATTTTGAAGGGAAACCATATGAATTTTCCAAGGCTTATGATTGTACGACTTATACAGAGTGATCCATCTACACCTTTTTCCATGTTAAATAAAACACTTTGAACAGAACAGGATATCAAAATCTTTATTTTTACTCGAAAGAACATTCTCTGACATTTACTTTTTTTTAAATAATTTCTTTCAAATGTTGGCCGATGTAAGTGGTCCATTTGGAAGGTCAAATTTGTGTTATTTCGGGTAATAATAAATATTTCGACATCCAGTTCTGTTTTAAGTATTTTATTTAAAACTTAAAAAAAATGTAGATACCCGATACTAAGAAACGAATCGCACAGTGCACAGTTATACTCTGGCGGTTCCTCCGCCAGCCCTAAAGCTTCAGTGCGCCTCAGCAGATAATTCCATCTTGCCCGGATTGCTTTTAACCCCTGTCCGATACTATTAAGAACCTTTAGGCCGTGCAATCTAAAGGTCAGAAATTGTTCAGCTCCTCCTCTAGAATGACTTATAATTCGCTTGAGCTGCCGTTTTCCATTTGATATTTACCATTACCAATGCCAACTTGCGTGCTCTTCCCCTGACCTCCTTAGATTCTCTCCGGTACAAGAATTGAATGAACTACAGAAAGACTATGGCACATATGTCCTCCGTTTGGCCACACGTTTTGCTAGATTGTCAGCCTTTTCGTCGTCAAAAGAAAAAAAAAATACACTCATTACCCGGTACCCACTACAAGGTCACTTTGTTTGAGCTATGCAGTACGTACCTAGGAAATTGGTTGCTTCTACGCCTAGAGCTTTTAAAGTAGAGTCAGTTGGCTATATATTTAGTTTGTGATCCGCCTCGCAAAAACCCTTTCCAATGAAAAGGTTTACCCAGCTCCGGATTAAGTTTCCCTGCTTTTCATGACGACCCCTGCAATTGTAAATATGTGCTTGTTGGCAGACTTTTCTGGACCAAGGCCCGACTAAAAGTGTTACCACCATCGAGCCTGAAATCATCGGTATACGAAATTCTCCACGGATTGCATGAATTTGACATGGGAATCATTAATGAAAGCTAACGATTTAATGTAAGCAGTGCTGTTCACACTGCCAATTTATTCTATTAAGATTTGACTTGCACTTCGGACTTTTTGAAGTGAAACTTATTGTTGTTGTTATAGCGGCACTATTTCAGTTTGTTCATCAGTCTTTGTCGTGAAGCTCAACTAACGGTAGTCCTAAGAAACTTAAGAAAGGGGAAGGGGTGTTAGTTGAGCGGGGTTGAGCTGGCATGTGACGAGGTGGTTGGTGTCATGAGGGGAGTCTCAACATGCCGGACACCTGTGTCTGTCACAGGTGGTGATTGTGCTCCGATCAAGGCATTCATAGACCTGGAGTCGCGGTAGGTGGTGACCGACTGGTTGAACGACCGTTGGGCTCTGATTCCAAATGTCAATGAAAAGGAAGAGCGATAGAAGAAGGGAACGGGACGACTAAGATTAAGATTATCATTACAATTAAGATTAAGATTAAAACTGAGATCAAAATTGGGATTACGATTAAGACTAAGAATAGGATTAATATTTAGATCTAGATGGAAATTAACATTTAGATGTGGATTGAAATAAAGATTAAGATTGAGATTTAGACAAAGATTATAATTAAGATTAAGATTAAGTAGAAGATTGCGGTCGGGATTAAGATTAAGATAAAGACTAAGATTAAGATTAAGATTAAGATTAAGATGAAGATTGATATTGGGATTACGATAATGATTAAGATAAGAAAAAATTGTCCAGAAAAATACTAATGTAATAACTTTTTTACCATAAATTATTTATTTGTGTCACTAAAACTTTGTTGGTATATTTTCTTGGCATAGATATATTACCATCCATCATCTCAAATAAATGGAATAACGAAAAGCGAAAAACGCAAAAATAAATTAACAGCAATAGTATTATGAGCAGGGCATACTAAGTAAGTGTCAATGCAAAGTCACTTATGTTATCTGTAACTTAAATGACGCACATCTTCAAGAACAATAAATAATAATAGCTTATCTATTAGCTATTTTATTTGTATGTAATTTTCTATGTACATATGTATAGTATATTTACATAGTTCTTTTCAATAACACTAGTGCTAGCAAACTTAAGCTAAGAGCAACAGATAAGATAGTATGTAATCTAACCCCGTTATATTAAATAAAAATTATGTAAACAGAAACTTAAGCGCTTAAGCATTATCAAATAATTGACAAGTATTTTAAAGGTTATAATCGACGATAATAAAGAATATGCGAATGATTCTTAGCAATAAAATATTTGACGGCTGTTAATATTTAAAAAAAATGCATGCACTTAGATATAACTAAGTTGAAAGATAACTTGTTGCTTATACTATAATTTGCAAAACCGAAAAATTCCATATCAGCGTAGTGCCTAAATGTCCACCCGGATAACTACCTCCTCACTGGAGTGGATCTTCCCAAGCATTGATGATACCAAATAGAGGGGCCTTTGGGTCTGAAGATTATACCTGCTAGTGAGATCGCGTGGAGACGAAGAGCTGGTTCATATTTGGCTGCTCCGTTTGAAGATAGGTAAATACATACATATGTATGTATAGCCAAACGCACACAGGAGCCCAAAATCGTATCAGCCCAATGGGTAATATTTAAAGCCTAGAGCATCTTCGCTTGGCAGCTGGAGAAAATTTAATCGGAGGTTGACATTTGTTTTTCTTTTGCGACCACCGAAATTAATATTTTTGAATGAGACTGCTGTATAGTTATCCTCAACCTTTCAAAAATTTATTTTCGTAACGGACTTTCTGGAAAAGTCTGAACACGAAGTTGAAAAAGAAAAAATCTGTGAGCTCAAAGTGGAAGTTTGATGGGGAGGTGTGGTGATCTCCGAAATAGCTATGACTTGAATCATGTATGAACATTAGTGTGCGCCTTATTTGTGTTATTTGTATAGAGAAAGTTTTTTTGTAAGCTACAAAGCCAGACCCCCCCCCTTAGATATGAATCGGATATCGGAAAGAGTTGCTTCAAGAGCCCTAAAGTTACAAACACTAATTGATTAAATTTTACATAAACAGAAAAGAGAGCCAGTAGTAAAAGCAGGTTATTTGTTTTGTTTCACTCAATAAATTTTTGCACGCTGATCTCAAATATGGCAACGTCATTTTCATATCGTGTCGGCTTTGGAAGTAATATAGGCTTTGTTTGCATAACTTTAGAGCTCTTGGGGCACGTCTTTCCATTATCCTATTTTGAAAAAATTTTCGCAGAGCACATTTTTATGATCAGATGAAGATATCAAGGGGGAGTCTTGCTTTGTGCGTCAAGGTTTGAAAAATAAGGCACACCCTAATGTACATGCATATTTATGTAGGCCCAGTTCTAAATATTATAAGAATCTTTTACGCTAAAAACGCATATTTTTATTTGGCAAATGACTGAAAAAGCTCAGCTATGGAAAAAAAATTACTTGAACTTGAACTTTTGCTTCAACAAAACTAAATAAGCCAATTTGCTTTACAAAACATTAAAAAACACAATCACATTGCGTGAGGCAACAGAAGGTAAAAACTAAAAAAACAAAATGTTACTGAAACACGCGAGCCACGAAAGTGAGCTGAAAATTAAAATTAAGGTAAACATCAAAAAAAAAAAATTATAAAAACCACATTTGCAAAGCAACGAATTTTGAGTTAATTTATGCGGAGCCATTGTGGCTAATCTAAAAATATATGTCGGGAGCACGTTCTTATTAGCAAATAAAAAGCAAAGCAGCCCACATGTGCAAGGCAAAAAAATGCCAAGCTAAATGTAATTTGAACAGAACATTGAACAGAGAAGGAAAGCGAAAAAAAATTATAATTCAGCAGTGGAATATATTAAAAGCGCAAAACAAATGTGTGTGTGTAGTGAGCCGGCCAGCAAATATGAAAGGAAAGTAATAGAGCGGATATCTGACAGTGGGATATGTTGAAAAGAGAGCAGGTATGACAAGCGAGCGCAATACTATAACAAAACAAATAAAAAAAATGCCACCAAATAAACAAAGATCGACTAAAAAGGACATGGCACGTAATTAAATGTGTGCGGTTTACCCAACCAGCCAAGCATGCGATGCACAGTGGAACGTCTCCATAAATGCTGCAGACGAAAGTGGTAACCGTACTACAAATTCGCTGAAATTTCGTATAAGCTCAATTCTGCATAGCTTTTGTGGGCGGATTTGGTAAAAGTTATAATATTTTTATGAAATTGAGAGTATATGCTGGCTTTAACTAAAAAGTATAAATCTGAGTGATCGAAAAAACTAGTTAATATTTACGTCCGCACATACTAAAAAATTTGCGATAATATTAAAAAGTTTTTTTTTTTTGCCTCAAGTACTAAATTTTGTGAATTTTGTGAAAAATTAAGAAACACATTTTTGATTTCTAAAGCAGTTCCTATTTCTTTCTTTTATAAATGAAACATTTTGAAATACCAGCATACTATGTATTTGCACTACCTACATTTTAATAAAATCTGAGCTAAGGCAAGCAGAAATTTTGTCATCGAAAATGGATCTCGTCCAGAGAAGTGTCCACTTTTGGCAGATTGCTCTATCAGATTTTTGGATTCGTGAGTCATAAATATCTACCCCATCTTCGATTTCCATTTTATATTGCATATTCTATATTTTATGTACATATCAGGCTTCTTTCTTTCAGCTATGCAATGAAAATTCAGTAAATTTTACAGAAAGTATGTATCTACAAATAACAATAGGAGTTGAACAGGCAGGTTTTCGCAGCTCGAACTATTTCAAATATGACTTAATGTTTACTTGTACTCAAAAAAAATAAAGATCATAAATTAACTATTAAAAATGACTGGAAAAATAAAAATCTTTGAATAACGATTAGTTTAAATCGATAAAATAAAAATCATAAAATAACGATTAAAAGTTATCTAAAATATATAAATAATAAAATAACGATCTGGCAATGATTTCAAAATAAAAATCCTTCATTATAACGATCATTTTCGATCTCTGGTATTATTGGCTCTTATTATAACCTACGAATTTTTTGAAACGCTTTTAAGCGGTTTTTAACATTCAAAAATTGTAAGACTTTTAGATATCAACACTTTTTTTTTTTGATTTTGCTTAGTTGGTTATTTTGCTCGGAAGCTGCGTAATTGCTTTTTCAGAATTGATCTGTACGTTTTTTTTTACTACTTTGGCCGCTGTAGTCCCATTGTGCAACGTTTTGAGGTGACCACCGCAGACACGAAAGCCACGGTAATTACCAACAGCAAAAAGTCAACCCAACAAAAAGCAGAGGCATTAGCGCACGTAACGAAAGTATGTACAAGAAAAAATAGCAGCGCAAGAATATAAACGTGGCAAATGAAAAAAAAAATATATAAAACAAATTATAAAAAAGCAAATGCCACACAAAAAATAAATCTAACAAAAAAA
>NW_023458561.1:61955456-61992509 GCF_013731165.1 Rhagoletis pomonella | reverse complement strand
TGGGCAGCTATTTTTGCTTTCATTTGATGCGGCCGCCGCCTTTTCCTCGATTTCACTTCAAATAAATATTTTTCGCTTTTCCGCTTTCAACAACTTTTATTATTTTCGCTCTTTCTACTTTTAATTACAATACAAATTTGTTTAGATTTTTTGTTTTTCACAGCTGTGACGAAACTTTGAAAGATATTTTTGTTTTAGTGGTTTGTTTTTTTTTGTTGTTGTTTTTTTTTGTTTTCATTGAAACAATTTGTTCTTGAGCGGAAAAGTATGTAATTTAATGTCAGTGTCAGTGCGTGGGCGGCTAATCCGCCACAGCTGCGCCACCAACCGCATACCAAAGACGCTTACTAATTGCCTCAAATGAAATTCCTTCAAACGCAATAAGCACATACATACATATATATTTTTCTCATTTTAATTACCCAAATATGTAATAAATAATTTTTTAAATTGCAATGTGTTAAATTTTAAATGTTTTGTTTTTATTTGTCTTTGTAGAAACGACAGTGAATTCCCGCAAGTCGGCGTTGGAGAATGCGCGCGAGCGGCTCAAAGGTGAGTGAACGAAGCGATACATATGTAAGTGCTAAGAAGGTGTTCTAGATAATAAAATTAGCTGTGCAATTTTTTCATTGTACGATAAGGCGCACTCCAGACCTATCTTGCAGGTGATCTAACGCGATTCCGTAAATATCAAAGGGGAATAAAATTAAGCCTAGATACTGGGAGAAAAAAGGGACTGATCATTGTACCATTCGATTTAGCGTCGTCTATTTAATGGATTTTGTCATTTATTTATCTCGAAGAATAAGTTTTTCATGTACATAAGCGTTTGGAACTATGGCCGATCTTAATTACTTTTCAAATCTTTGTTGCCTTTCGAGAGTTCTGTGTGACAAATAATGACAGATCTCTTTATAAACAACCCTAATTTTTAATATAAATAAAAAATAATTTTACTTGAAAATTCAATTAGTAAAAAAGACTCGTATGCTGAATTTCCACTAGGCATTGAAATTACGAAAAATGTGTGCCATTTAAAAAAATGCCTTGTGGAAACGATTTTAGTGGCAATTTTTCTTAACGCTTTGACCTTAAAATTTTTGCCAAGTGGAAACCCGGCATTACATTACCAATAGTTTTCCACCGAAAACACATGGATAATGAAAAGTATAAGAAACTGCTTTATTTTTATTGTGCGAGAAGGCCGAAAATGCTCGAAGAAAATTACAAAAATTAGTTATATAACATTTTCCTGTGTTTACGTTCAGTTCTTCAACTACGAAAAAAATTATGTTCTAATTTTGATTGTTAGGGTCTGCGACAGGGTGGGAGTATGTTATATGGGTGAACGATTCTCCGTCATCACTTGTCAAATTTGATTTGGAGACAGACTGGATTCGGCATTGTGCCATCTTGATTATAATATTTCGTTCTAAAAATTACAAGAAATTATGAAAAAGCGTTCCTTAAAACATCAAACAATTTTTCTTTTAATGGCAAAGGATTTATGTGCTGTTTTTTAACTGTTTTGTGTTCGGTACTTGAGCTTTCAAAAAAAATTTTCTTTTTTTTAATAACCAAAAGAGTGGGCATACTATATTTTTAAACTATCTACTAAAAATTTACGTACAGTTTTTAAACAACTAAAAATTTATATAGAGTTTGTAATGACCAAACATGTAGTATTTTATTTTTTTTAGTATTTTACTCAATATCAATTTTATCTAACAAAAATTTTGTCTTGCCGAAAATTTAAATTTACGAACATATTACACATGGTAACTACATGAATGTGCACATTCTGTTTACGCGATTACAAAATAATAAACAGCTCTTTTTTTACAAAAGTTTCATATAGAAAAGTATTAGGAATTCCTTGAAATATTTTGCAGCCGCCTCACAAGATTAATTAATTTCACACACTTTCCAAATTAAGCAACACCCAACCGCTCTTGCGAGGAGCCTCAGTGCGTTACAAATAAATTGGCTCTTAAATGATGGGTGGTGGGGAAGGAGGTTGAATCCACATGAGATTTCAAGGTGTTTCGCAAAAAAAATGCAAGTGATGTGGATTTTAAATACGAAAATAGGAAAAAATATGTATGTATATTAGGGTGGTCCGAAAATGCATGTGAAAAATTAAAGTCGGAATTTTTATGCTCTCTTCTCCTAGGATTATTCTTTACCGGAAAAAAGTATACCCTTATATTTTTATTTTGAAATCAAAAAACAATAAACAATTGAAGAGAACCAGCAGAGATTTCCGATCGAAAAATGTTGATTTTTCTACGAAAACATTTATTTTTTCCATATAAAAATACATGGAAAACTTTGAGCGCTTTGAGCGACCGCTAAATATTTTTTTATCTCAAAATAAAAATATAGGGGTATAAATTTTTTCGATATAGAACAATCCTAGGGAGTGAGAGTATTACAATTCCGACTTTACTACTTTTTGACCACCCAAATGTACATACATTTAAACGTTTGCATGAGAACTCTACATATATATTCTCAAAAATATTTAAAATAAATATAAAAATAAAGTTATCTTGTTAATATCTCTTGGCTGGCGTTAAGCGGCTATCCACGCAGCATATGTACGTACATACATAGGTTTATGCATTTATAATTGACTGCAAAGTATTTTTGCCAATTTGTATTTTACTTATTTAAGAACACTAGCACACTTACATACATACATATATATATATATATATGTATACATTTGCAAATAAATAAAATACATATCTACGAATTTTTATTTGTACAATCATTCTCAACGCCCATTCGCCTGCTGAGTGTACGAGAATGCAGGAATTCGTTAGAATTACGTAGCTGGCGTGATGAAATGGCACTAAAAATAAATTCAGTTGTATATCATTAAACTCTCTTCAACTTGCCAAGAAATGAAACAAAATTAAAGAAATAAAATAAAATAAAATATAATAAAATAAAATAGAATAAAAATAATACAATAAAATAAACTTAAGTGAAAATAAACTGTTGAGAAACTGATAAATTTTTTTTTTTTAAATTTTGAAACTGTTTTTAAACTACTTAGTTACATACATTCATCGAAATGTATGCCTATAGTTTCATAAATATTGTAGGAGATTCCTGGGTAAAACCCAGATAGCCAACATTAATAACTTCGCCTAGAGGCGATTCCATGGAAAACCCCATTTAAATTCAAACGACTAGCGATACTGCGCGCGGGAGATTCCTTGGTAAAACCCAAGCCCCTTTCATGCACACTCAAACATAATTACGGACATTACATGGAAGAAGACCCAACTCAAATATCGCTGCACAGAAATTCAATGCGTTCTATTTAAAAGGGGATTCCTAGGTAAAACCCATAAAGCAATAAATTTGTCAGTGAAGCAAACAACATCAAAGGCCTTGTAGCAAGTGTACAAGTGTAGTACATACATACATACATATGTATCTACATTTAAAGTGCATATGTATGTATGTGTATTTGTGTCTGTGCACACTGACCTCAAGCACTTGACCTGACCCCGCCAAGTGCAACAGCACACATTGTTAATCCATTTAACGTCAACAAGCAGGCTACAATTACACTAAGCTGCCGACCGACAACGGCAACAAATATCGTAAGCAATTTAATGGAACTATGTATACAATAGAGACAAACAAAGAAAATAAAAAAAAAACACGAAGCGAAATGAAAGAAGTGTGAAGCACTTGTCCCTTTTTACCTGTGAGCCAAGGGAGAGAGTTGGCGACAAACAAGCGCGAACAAACGAATGTACAAAGAAAATTATTTAAAATTTCATTTGGACATACATAGCAGAAAAGGTGAAAGACTGGATGATAATGGTATCTAGATACATATATGTACATTAGACTGCATCACTCCCCATACAAAAAAAAAATTCGGTACTATTTTTCCATTGGAATTATAAAATCTATTATATTTTAAGACGTCCACCAAAATATTTCGAAAAAATATTAAGATTTAAGTGAGCTGGACCAGTTTCAAAATACCTCCAAAAATGGAGTTTTTTATGAATAAAAATAGTTTCTTAAAATTTTTTTTTGAAAAAAATCCCCTCAAATGACAAAACGGTTTAAGCTTAAAAAATTTGCATAAAAATATTTTTAAAAAATTTAAAAAAAAATTTGAACGGAATAGTAATGATGAGATTTTTGATGCTGTTTTTTAACTTTTTTCAAAGATTGGTATAAGAAAAACTTGAATAACTGAGCCTAAACTCTTCTGATTTAGACTTAAGAGCTGTCGGTGGAAAGGTATTTTCTCACCCTTTTTATTTCTTTGCTAATAAACTCATTCACAGGATGAAAGAGAAAGGTAGGATGAACGAACGTCATTCAAAGATGAATTAAGATGTGTTGGTATTTGAAAAAAACAAAATTGGGACACGAATGATTTTTTTTTTTGACAGAAAAAAACTGTGAAAATACCTTTCTACTGAGATCCCATAAGTCTAAATCAGAATAGGTTTAGCCCAGTTATTCAAGTTTTTCGTAAATCAAACTTTGAAAAAATTAAAAAAACAGCATCAAAAATCTCATTCTTATGATTCCGTTGAAAAGATTTCTAAATATTTTTTTATGCAGGTTTTTTAAGCTTAATCTGTTTTGTCATCTGAGGGGACTTTTTTCAAAAAGTTCTTTACGAAACTATTTTTATTCATAAAAAACTTCATTTTTGGAGGTGTTTTCAAATCGGTCCAGCTCAATTAAATCTTAATATTTTTCCCAAATATTTTGGTGAACGTCTTAGAATATAATAAATTTTGTAATCCCGGCGGAAAAACCGCAACTTTTTTTGGTGATGCAGTCTAATATACATACATATGTACGGGTCTATATCACTACATTATAAATACGTGAGTACAAGCAAATCCACGTTTCGCAAATCCACGTTGACCTGCCGAAGGATAATAAAAACATTCCTCCTCGCTGTTGGTTGTCCAGCAAGCCGATGAAACAATATCGAATATCGAATTTATTTGGTTAGTTAGCGGTAGTTTTGCTTACTTAAATAGCTACCTGTATAAATACTGTCTACGAGTAAATGACCACACCTCTTAAAGCGGAAAGTGTCTGTATTTGCGATTCTAAAATTCTTACCTTGGCGTTATACCTTCTAGTTTCAACTAACTAATTTCTATGATGTATGTACATAAATATGTATGTAGAATAATTGGTCGAAGCGGTGGTCTAAATAGTTATTAGGGTGTTCGATTATACGCATTTTTTCCAAAACCGGTTTTCGGGTTATTCGAAAAATTGCAATTTGAAAAAAAAACACGGTTCCCGATTTTGAAACCCGGATAAACTGGTTTAAAGTTATGACCGAAAATTACAATAAAACCTTTACCAGTAAAGATTCATGATTAAATTTTGGTTTTTGCAATATCAAACAATGAGGTTGTTCACACTTCCTGGCTATCAGGTTATCTGGTAAAAATCTTTTTTTTTTGTGTAGTGAATTTTATTATTGCAAACTGAATACCAGGCAAGCGTGAACAACCTCAATATTTTTTTAAATAGCGACAAACCGCTGAGTGTTTTTCTGCTAAAAAAAAGCTTCTTCGGAGGTGGAGGTGTTTGTGTTAGAACATCAAGAAGCGGAACACGAATTGGAGGAGAAGCTCGGCCAAACCCGTAGAAAACGTTTCAACGCCAAACATTCATATATTGTACCCAAATATGATCAGTGTTGCCATTTTGGCGCTTTTGGAGCTAGCTCCGAAAATTTGGCTTTAGCTCCTTACATTTTCCGCAATTTTAATAACAACGGCGAGTTTTAAAAATTAATCCAAAATAAGTAAAGTCGGAATCTTAATGCTATCACCCCTTGGTATTATTCTATATCGAAACCCATTTGATACATGGAAAGTTTTGAGCGCTTTGAGTGACCTCTAAATATTTTTTGATTTAAAAAAAAAAAATTAAAAATGTGTAGGTATATTTTTTCGGTATAGAACAGTATAGAGTATAAAAATTCTGACTTTACTCTTTCCACTTGCATTTTTGGACCACCCTATTGTGCATGCCTGCTTGGAGGGCCTATAACTAATCACGTATAACCTTTTCAAGACAACATTGCAATGAGTAACGATAATTTAAAAACTCAACTTGCCTCCTGATTCCAATGAATCTTCATTGCACTGCGCTGCGAACAACAATGTTCGCGAATCGATAACAAACATAAAAACCAATCAAATCTTTAATGATTTTATTTTTTTAATGCACACAACAATAAGGCAATAAATAAACGAATAATTTATTTTCTGCCAGCGGCCACAGACGACCGGCGCGGCGCGGCGCGGCGCGATCAACCTGATTGTGTCGAAGCGATTGCCCAGTTTGGTCACTCCAGTGATCGGCAGTGAATGCCGGCAATTTAATCGGGAATCGACAATAGCAAGCAACCAAATACATTGGCATGGTATACATACATATATGCATCTATGTATGGATATTAAACGCTCAATCAGGTTAATTTAAAAGAGAGGTGAAGTAAAAACGCAAGACTCGTACAACAGCTGTCTGCTGCTGCAAAAATATTTACAAGCAACAACTTCACAGATCTCTGCGCGTATAAGATTGTACAGTGGTGGCAAGTGAATTGGAAAAAACATGGCAACAACCAGCAATAACAATACCAACGAAATGAGCGAACAACATCAACACAAATCAACAATCGCCAAACGTCGTGGCACAGTCGCTTTGTGGCGGCAAAAAATGCGGCCACAGTCAGACAACGCGCGCGGCCGACAAACGACAATCAACGCGACCCCGGCCACTTGGCCGCGGTAATGCAACATAACAGCATAAATATGTACATACATATGTATGTGTGTATGTATGTATGTATGTTTATAGAAACCACATAACTTGTTGGCGACGTAAGTCTGCGATCGCAATGCCGCGCGAGCCCCACCAAAGTGCAGCGCCCGCGCGTTTGCTGACTCCAAAGTTGACGCGGCCGCCGCGGCACAGCGAACTGATTTAATAAAGGCGCGGCGAGAAACCGGTATATGCGCTAAGTGCGTGCATACGGCTGAGTTTACATAGTAGGCACATACATACGTATTTTTTATTTCAGCCGCCACAATGGCGATTCCCAAACAACAACCACAACACTAGCAACAAAATAACATAAAACCATAACAAAAAGCTGTAAAAAATAGACAATTTGAGTGGCGTTCGAGTCGCAAGCTGCAAGCCGTGAGCAACTCTAGCCGAACGCCTCCCCGCCACCGCCGTCGCCAACAATTTTTCACAGCCAAGCAAGTGAACTGACATTCACGTCATTCTACACAAACATACATACACAAATATAGTTTTTCCATTCGTGGTTGCATAGGACAATCAAAATATGTAAATAAACAAATACAAAGTCGATCGATCCGTCGCCGTGAAGTTGCGCGCAGCTTTTCCTCTCCAGCGCGCTGCATAAATAATGCGGCGAGGATCATTGATCGCCTCTTTGCGCCTACTTGCGATGCATAAGGAAATGTTTTTATGCATTTTAAAGTGAGCGTCAAGCTTTGCGGCGGAAATACAGCGGCAGTCGATTCCACAAAAAATGAAGAATAGATTGGACAACCAACCAACCGATCAATCGATTGAAAGCTAGCAATTGGTAAGCTGAAAGCGATAATGTCGTGAAGCAGAGTATCTGTTTATGGGTGCGTATGTGAGTGAGTGAGTGATTGAGCGATGTAGTCACAACTGACGAGCAATGAAACAGCTGCAACGCATAAAATAGCTGCCAGCTGCGAGTGTTGATTGCGCAGGACGCATGAAAATATTGAAAAACTTGCTAAGTGAATGATAGATACAAGCCGGCAAAAGATACGCATCATAGTGTGTGGCAATATCTATTCAACGTCGACGCTCAATGTAAATAAATCGTTGCATGTATGAACATTAGGGTGGTCCTTAAAAATTAAATGAAAGATTTTTTAGGTCTCACCCTCTCAATCGGTAATACCACTGTCACAGATATCACATATAAATTTTGGTCCAGTGGTGTTACCGATTGAAGAGGTGAGACTGAAAAAATACGTCCATTTCATTTTTTAAGGACCACCCTAATATGCATACATAAAATGTTGAGTCTGAGTCAACTTTTTCTATTCAAATGTTAACAACTAATCATACTCTATAATTAGGTATAAGTTGAAAGATAAAAGCAAATGTTAAACATGTCAATGTTTTCTTGTGTGCTAAAATACTTTGATCTTGTCGATCGTCAGTCAAAGTGAAAGACAACAAAAAATTTCTTTAAGAATTACTACGGATTTGCTTGTTGCGAGTTTATAATTCAGAATTCTCTCCTTTCCTCAAGGTGCCAAGTCGATATAATAACAACAATAGGTTATTTAACAGCTTGGTTAACGGCTGCGATCCTTAAGATCACCACTGAGAATCCCGATATCTGCTAAATGTAAAAAAAAAAAAACATGTCATTAATTAGTCTAAAGCCCATCAATATTTACAGCGTTTGACTGCGTTGGCTGTTGTGTGTATAAGATGAAAAGCCACCGTAGAATCCTACCGTTTTTATTAGGTTTTTGTCAAAGAGTCGGCCCTTTTGACACGAGGTCTTGGCCAAATGGAACTGTCCCCACCTTCACTTGCCGCTCACCCGCCAGTTGAAACCAGAGTATCCGTTTCACAAGATGCCAGCATTACCCAGGCGATTTTGTTCCGACCCTGTCTTCTTCTCCAAAATCCACTGCCTCTCGTAATTACGCAAGACGTATTTATGATAATTGAGCCCTAAGAATCTATGATTATACAGCAAGTGCGGGTTGACTCACACTTTTCTGGACACAACCTGGGGTATAATCTGAACGTCCATCCATCACAGATTTGGCTGTTTAAACCATCTACGAGAGTGGAGTTTAGCCCAGTTGCCTGGTAAGTCGGCGTTTCAGATGGTATTCTTATCGTCCTTCTCCTAACTCCCGAGACGCCCTAGAGCCAGTCGGGTTCTCAGTGGACTTTAGTTGCCATCAGCAATAGGCATGACTTATTTCGGGCATTTGGAATCCTTTATCTCGTCAAATTCCTTTGTGTGTATGTTAAGTTTAAATGATCGATGATACGCATGCCAGGAAACAGGCCTCCCGATATACTATACTTACTTGGATTTGGGGTAATTTATGGGATAGAGAGGCAACTTAGAAAAGAAATCTGAACTTGTCTTTACCGGGAGTTTTCTTCTTTCCACCCGACTGCCATCAGTCAGCACTCTTACTAATCTTATAGCCAGAGTAATTGGGGCCGGCGGTTATTTTTTTTCATTCAAACAAAGATCATTGAACCATATTACACAGATGTGTTGCTGGTTGCTGGGTAAACTAAGCATGCTCAATCACAGATAATCGTTCGTACCATTCAGAGATATACTTCCGATGGTTTATTGATAAATGCACATCTTGCGCGTAAAACACATTTTCATTGACAAACGATCACTGATCTATTCACATCTATCAAACATATGAATGTGCGTATGTATGTGTCATTACACGCAATTTACCTTTTACTTGTCATACAAGCTTTTGTATGTATGTATGTATGCGCGGCATCAAGACTAAATGACTGCGTTATAGCTGGTACTCATTCACTAATAGTGATTAAATACATGGTTGTAAAAACGTAATTCAATCAAACCTGTTTATCAAATGGATTACATTTGAGTAAACACTACGTATGTATGTTCATTGAACTGATCTTGGTCGATATTACTGAATGGCAATAAATACATACATAAAAGAGTGATGACAAAGAAGAAAGATGCATTGGTAGGCTCTTCTTCTATGCATTTCTTTATCAGCTTATAGCTCGTTTACACTTTGGCTTATTGAACACGTTCAGTTGACAATATTAGAAGCAGAAAATTTTTCGAATTCGGATTTTTAAGATTTATTTTAAAGTTCAAGACTTCCCTCCTCTCTAAAGATTTTTCAGCAAAAGGGGATTTTATTTCAGACAGCATCCCTTACTAAAATCAACACGTATTCTTAAAGCGCTTTTCTGCAATATGTATAAAGTTTTCTTCTCAATGAAGTATTAACAATGAAAAACCAGTTTACTAAAAGTAGGTTAAGTACCCCCAGGTCGGTGACCAAGCTTAGACCCCTTTCAGACACGTCAAGTCTTGATTTTAAGTCTGCTCGTTCGTAGGCGAAGGAGGTGAGACGAATGTACTCTACTCCTCTCTTCTCCCCTCCTTCGTCTACGAACCGAACAGACTTGAAGGCAAGACTTGACGTGTCTGAAAGGAGTCTTAAGAAATAGTCATGTAAGAGCTCTCAAAGATTCTCCGTTAGCTGGACTATGCACTTGCACTGTTACCCCCATCCATAACTGCAGCGTCGCATATGACTCTCCTATCCAGTTATAATATATCTACAAAAGGAGAATAAGTATAATCCATGTACTGTAAAAAGGTGGTGAGTCCATCTAGCTCGATGGTACGGTTGGTGGTACTGTGATATATTTGCAAATTCTGAGCATCTGGAAATTTCCTACAGCAACTGTTTCATACTCAATCAATAGTGATGCTTTGTATGACTGAGCAGCGGCGTTGGCTTAGTAGTATCGATACCTAAACCCGTTTTTAACGTGAGTAGGCTTAAAGTCACAAAAACAGCACCCTTTTTCATCATTTTTGCTCTAAAATTGCGAAACACAAATTGATTTTAGAAGAATTGGGAGTTATTGCTTTTCCAAAGCAGCTCACAACGTGTTAATGGGAAGATAGTATGCCAACGCAACGTCAAAAATAAAAACCGAACCCAACCTAAGTCATAATTGCTTCAGATTTTCCTGCAGGGTAACTTATTGAAAGTAATGAACAAATAACAGCATTATAAATACTTATGTAAATATGTATGGTATATTAAGATTAATGATGACAATACTAATAAGTGGCATAACTAAAAAATAAGATCACCATCAGCGTAGCACCACTGCAAGTGCTTTTTAATAATTACTTTTTATTATAATGAATAAATTTATTGTACTAGATGTTGAAGTGCTTCGCGAAACACACATATCTACATACATACATACATGTATGCACGTATACGTTCCAGTTCTTTTAGCGTTATCTTGGGCTGCGAAAACATACATATGTACCTAAGTATTCTCATAGAAATTTATTAAATGCTACTACAATTTACATATATATAATCGTTTTTTTTTTTATTAGAGCTAGGGTTGCCAACATTTTATAAGATATTTATAGTACTTTCTCAAAAAACAACTGAAAAAATATAGTTCACTTCAAATATATGTATATAGTATTTTATTTAAAAGAACAAGTAAAAACGCGTTTTAAGTAAACATCTTTTTTCTAAATATATTTCTTTGCACTTTTGGTAATTTTTCACAATTCCTTTTTAACCACGAAAGCATTATATGCTTTATCGCAATCAATATTTAAATTAATAGAAATCAAAAGTTAATTTTTTGTTAGTGATAGTCGCTTTGCTTCTCTCATCTCGCTATTTTACATCCACAACAAAAAAAACTCTTCCAGTGAATGTCGAAGTAGCAGTAAGAGAGAGTAGAAATGAAATAATTTTAAGTAAATTTGGTAATTCATTATCAGTATTTTTAAAAATGTTGCCATTTTTGCTCTGTGGTTTTGTTCATAAACTCACCACGACCGTTTATTTTGAAGAATATTTCTTTTAATTTTGTTATTTCAGTATAAAGGTCATCTATTTTCATATACATATTTTCTTACAAATTACTGAAATTTATTTATATTTACAACTTAGGAAATGTAGTATTTTTGGGTATTATATATTTTTTTTTTCAACAGAATATAGTACGCAGACCGAAAAAATAGTACAATACTATATATTATAGTACGGTTGGCAACCCTAATTAGAGCACATCCGAACGCAACTGATGTTTTTATTCATACATACATATGTTTCGCACATAATCGAATGAATGTGCACGTTTACTTACCGCTGCTACTGATAAGCAAAAATATGATTGCATCTGGAAAAATACGATCTTCATATTGAACACATTAAGGTCTTTACACTTGAAGCTGAAGTAGTATTTTTCACAATCTTAATCCAGGCGAGTTGCCAATCTGCCAATACAACGCGCCTACCTTGAAGGCAAGGTTGTACATACATACATATATCCAGCACTCCACCAAATTATCACCACTATTTTGAAAAAATCTTGGCTTTTGAAGTGCTCAGCCTATAACTAACGCAAATCCACCGGGATGGCATAAACATAATTATTCAGTTTGAAAGCAACATCGAAATAGACAAGCCGGAGCAATACCAATATTGAGAAGCTGTTTTTCATTATCAGAATATACTCGGTTTTTTGCCATTGCTTGCCGAGGGAAAACACTTTTTCATGTTTTAGTTTTTTATGTTGTCAAAAACTGAGCTCAAAACTCAGGCCCTGCGAAAAATTAAATAATAAAAAATTATTAGTCAAAATTTGTCAATATGTGGATGGCGTATAATTGTGAAAAGCACTATCATTTTTTTTTTTTTGTAAATGCGTTATATGGAAGAAAATGCGCAACATCCACTACAAAAAAAAACTTCTCAAAAATCAACGGTAATTTCGAGCTATTTGAAACCTGCGCTTTATTAAAAAAAATTAAATGAGCTACAACACTTCGTACCCGAAAAATTTCTAAAAATTCTGATTAAAATCTTTGAAAATTTAATTACAATACATATTTTGAAGTTTGATTAATTTTTAAGCAAGCTTCGAAACTTTTATTTATGGTATATAAGGAACCCAATTTCGAAGCATTTACACTGGGAATAATTTGTTTTCAAAAGCCTTTGCTTTCCGCGGGTGGAAATACAGATTATAAGTAAAACAATAATCGCGCAAATTTCAGTAATGTTTAAATGTATGTACATACATAAATACTTTTTCAGCGACAACCAATTCTATTGGATTATCTCTGCGAGTATTTATTTCTAAGGAAAAATTAACTGCCAATATGTCTCCAAAATACTGTTGGTGGTGGGCGAAATACCTTCATATTTACATACATACGTACATATGTATGTACTCATGTATACAAGAATTGACTAAAGCCGCAAAACTAGAATTTCAAACCAACCACACACACTCTAACTGCCATCGCAAATTTACGCCAACCCACTATAAATAATTCAAATGTTTTTTTTTCTGTTTTTATACTGCCTTATGCTGAACATTTCTTAACTTATTGTTGTATACATAGCAACAGCCTTAAACATACATACAAGCACATAAATAGATACTCTTTTTTTTGTTTGCTGCCATTAAATATAGAACAGAAAAAATAAAATGGCAAGGAATTTCGATTGAGCGCAACATGTGCGCCACAACAACCAATATAGTGATGGCGTTGTCGGTGGCGACGGTGCTGTTCCCAGTGGGAAAATGCAATACATAGTAATCGAAAAAATAAGCAGTAAAACCACCCTTTTCACATTCGAAAATGCATTTTTTGCCACGGCGATTTTCTAAGAAAAGCGGGGAATTCAATTTTGCATTACCTAGTATCGAGAAATTAATGCGATTTAATATGAAATTTTTGGGACCTTTTGGATATATTAGAATGCTGTTTACATATTTGACAATAATAGAATCGAGAAGTCATAAAAAATACATTACACTATTTATCACGCATGTAATGCATTACTACTTTTCCGACTGGGTTGTTAGTGTCGGCCGAGCTACAATAGCAACAATGTGTCTGGTAAACTCAGCGGTGATCTTTTGTGCATTTGCAGAGGGATTTAGAACATTTGTTGATCGACAGAACATGTGCATGTGTGTCTATATATACAAATATTTACCGAATACTCGGTAATATCAACGAGTATAGATTTTAGAGTTGCCATTAATTAAAACAAAAAATGTTAAGGCATCGCACTGGTGATACTCCGCAAAATTAATCGAACTAAATACTCGAATGTTGTATTAAATGTCACAAAAGCTTGGGCTCACCACTTAGCAACAACCTGATTTTCGTACCCAAAAGAGCAAATTTTTTAACGAGACCTAATGTTACCTATTAACCGGCCAACAAGCTGAGAGGCGTGTGAGAAAAAAACTAAAGGTTGAACCAACGGTAGGGTGACTCGAAATATTGACATTAATTGACCTTGGCAGGACAGTATCAGCTAATTTTCATATTCAAGTTCTGCGTTCTAAGATCTTAACACTCTTTTAAGTTCTAATTCTCAGATTCTTCAATTTCGTGGATCTTATAAACCTCAACGACAATGTGAGCTACCTAAGCCCTGGCGGATCTTGGCATCAAGATTCTATCCAATTTTGAGTCCCGAAAACATACCCTAGCCAACTATCACCTAGTTTTTACAACCAGCTTTTGAGTCACTTTCTGTGAAACTGCAGCGATTTAGATCGGTCAAACCCCATATATGAAAGATTCCGGCAATAGGACCAGAAATTCTTTCCGTCCGAATCTTTGTTGGAAACTGTGAGCTTGCGTTACTGCGGCTACCAATAGTACGAAAATGCCAAAGAAGTTACAAAATTTGTTTACTTTTTAAAAGTTGAGCATGTCGGACCCAGGCACGACAACAACGCATGCAGAAAACAGCACTTAGACTAGATTCCGTCCATTGTAGTGTTTTCAGATCCCTTTTAATCGAAAAAACCTGAGCAGATTGTTGGGTGTCAAAGTGTTCAAGAGTTCGTCACTCAACACATCGCGGCCAAGTGCCTCACACCTAATCCTTGGCTCATCCGCTTCAAGGCAGTATGGGCAAATGGAGTTGTCATGTAGGCCTATGACAGTCAGGTGTTTGTGCCACTTGAAGTGGCCAGTCAGCAGTCTAACCAGTTGTCTGCAGTCCCGTCTGCTCGGTGAGAGCAAGCAACTAGATAGACCTTCCGACATTGAAGGCACTATGAGTTTTGCCCACATGCAGTCTCTCGATGCATCCCAGTTGTTGCTGGACGAAACATTCACCCAGTTTCTGATGATGGTTTCTATGACCGAAGATGGGAATGCTATAACTGGTTGCGGACCAAAGGATACTTGGTCGGAGCTAAGTCTTGCCTATTGGTCAGATGCTTGATTACCAGGGGCTGGATTCTGTAACTGTGAGTTTTCAAATGTCTACTGAAAATTGTGCGCACTCTTCATTTTGCGATTCAGGAGGTGTGAGAATGAGTTTTAACTGTCAAAATTGTGTACACTTCTCTTTCGAAAAACTCACTGAATTTTATTCGGTGAGTTTTTGATTGCGGGTTTTGCACTCGGTGTATACTGCATTTTCTCACAGTTACAAAATTCAGCCCCAGGTACTCTGTAGTGACCTGGCAACCAGGGGAAAGCAAGCACGTTATGTTTACCAACAGCCAGGTATTGTTGAGAGAGCTGCTGGCTGCTTGCTCTTAAGCTAAGATGATCACATTCATTCTCAGGCGCTAGCATTAAACTAAGATTGACATATGATGAAGGACGGTTTTTAAAAATAATAAATTAGCCAAGCAGGGCGGACACCATGACGGATCGCTTGTTTCACTATCCATCGTTTTAAAGTCTTATCTTGAAAAAGGACTAGGTAATTACTATCGACTAAGGTTGTTCGCTGTCCACCGTTTCGGTGCCGGAGGTGCGTATAGATGCTTCAAATCTTAAAAGAGCTTAAGCCAACTGGTTCGAGAATAACATCATTATGGTTCGCCTACTCTTTTGTCATACACCGAAACGATTAGTGACTATAAAACGGATATTTTTCTAAACACTTAGCTGAACTAAACCGGAAATATTTAGTCCACCTATTGTCCGGGATAAAACTTTGCTTATCACTAAAAATTACTTCAATATCCGTAGTATGGTACATACATAGCATGCCTAAAAGCACTTATTGCTAAGCCTCAACAATTATTTCAGGAAACACCTCAACGATCATTATTTCATCATCTCAGTTTCGTAATCAAATAAATGCCGTGAAGAAAAAAATCCATAATTCCAAACACTTGGCACCGCGTGCATTTGTAGGAGTATACATACATATGTGCATACATACATACATGTGTATGTATGACCCCATTGAATACATTCTACCACCGACTAGCAACCCGGCGATCAACATTCGTATTATCTCAATCTCTGAGCTGATCCGCTTAAGAACGATTATAGCACCCATTCGAGTTGAACACTTAAAAAAGTCAACGAAAAGAAAACAAATGTATTAAAAACCAGTTCGTAGCATGAGAAAGAGAAAATGCTAAGTAAAAACGAATGGCCAAAGGAGAATCAATCGGAGAGATTGCCTGCTGTCAGAACGGCAATACCTTCGCCTTCAGCCCCACCTCCGCAATGGCAGGGAACGCTCCGATCTGATGAAAACAACGTATGTATGCTACTAAAATAGCAACAAGCAACTACGTCAAAAGAACAACAATGGCTAAGAATAACAACTAGCGAGAATGCTTCCAATATTTGTGTGTATTATATGTGAATACCGATCGTGTATAAGTAAGGGTACAAGAACAAAAGTTACTTATATATAAAAACAGTGTGAGGCACTTTGGCGTCTGATTGTCGCCAATAGTTCAGCACATCCCTATCCCCGACGCACCGCTCCCAAACAATATGTAGCGTAGCGAAACAACGTGTCTTCGAAAGTCGAACGATTCTTGATGTAGACTTTTTCTTGTTTTAAATATTTTTCAGACTTACATACATACATACATACATATGTGCTTTATACTTTTACCTTTTGTTTATTTTATTTTTGTGGTCGCACCAATAACAAGCGGCAGTGCTACGTACTCTTACCGATCTTGCTGATCATGACAGCCATGAGTGTGATCATGATGACGTTGCGCTCGATGATCATCAACACCTTTCGAGTATTGCTCGCTTATAAAGAAAGATGGCCAGGGGTGAGGCGGCGCGTCGTGACGTGACGTTGCTGAGTTGATTGGCAGCATTGAATGAATGCGCGCCACAAACGGTCGGATTCGGGGAGAAGCAACGGCAACTACAACAACAAACGTAAATGTTTGCGTTCAGTCAAATACAGTTGTTTGTTTATAAAAACATACTTTAGGTGCAAACATACATACATACATACATACACAACTGTCTATGGCGGCAGCGAATGGAGCACTTTCTGACATCGTCGTCGATCGTTCGACAATGTTTAAATGACGCGCCAAGCTACCACCTCGCGCCGCCCCAGCCCAAAGGCCCATCAGTCGCCACAATAATAAAAACTAAATAAAAACAGAACAAATCGATGCGATCACCAGAAGCGCGCGCGATCATTGACGATCGACGTTCAGCGGCTATGGCGACTCACTTGTTTCTTGGGGCGCGTCGCTCGCTAGCTCATTTACTTGGTATGTACCCACTCGCGTTGCGCACCGCCATCCATACAACTGCTGGGTGCTATTTTGGTGAGTAATCGAGCGGGTGAGCGAGTGGAGCTCTAAAGTGTGAGGTGGCGACGATCACTTGAACTGCTCCATGGTTTTTATTATTATTTTTTTTTTTATTGTTTATATGTACACAATTGTGGGTAGGTTGATCTTTCGATTTGATCATTCTCGCTAAACGCGCTCGCTTCATATGCGCTCGTCCAGTTGGTTGTTAGTGTTTTTGCGCGATTTATGTTTTGTTGGCTCTTTGATTTGCCATTACGTTTGCGTTCGCAATTTTCACGCTCCTCTTTCTATGCTCGCCCTGGTTTTAGATGTTGCGTTGTTCTTCCTTTTCTTTTTTAGCTTTTCATTTGCGTTCGATTAAAAATTTATATATTCACTATTCGTTTTCATTGTTCGCAATAGATTTTGTAGTATGTATTTGAATAGTGCTTTACGTAAATGAAGCCACTGGTCGAGTGGCTAGTTGTTGCTTGGTTGGTTGGCATTTACGTTGCTATTTACATACCAACATACATATCAGGGATGTTGCGAATATTTGCATTCGCATTCATAATGCGAATGAATCGCATCATTTTGCACATTCGCATTCGACATTCGCATTCGCATTCGCATCAAATGGTACGAATGTTCTGCGAATGCGAATGTTCACATGACCAGAGTGTCCACTCTAATATTGTTGTTGTTGTTGTAGCCAGGTTGCGGACAATAACCGGCTTTTAACTTCAGGCGCTAGTAGGTATATCAAGCAACACTGATGGGTCTTCAACAAGTATGTATGTATGTATGTACTGCTAAAGTCTTATAAGCAACCTATAAATAATTTTAGATTCCTCCAGCGAAAGCGAAGGTTCGGATGTAAAATCTGAATTAAAGCTCAATTGAAGGCCTATCTTAAAGAAAAACGAGCTCACCTCGGTGAAAATTCTCTCGTTTGGTGGGAAACTAAACTAAAATACGACGAATTGGCAGATCTGGCCCGCAAATATTTGAGCGCTCCAAAATTTGCAAGTAATAAAAACGATGACTTAAGTTGATTATAGCTTTTGTAATGCTATTGCTAATATTCGCACATTCGCATTCTGAAAATTCGCATTCGCACATTCGCAAATATGAAAAATATGACATTCGAAACATCCCTAATACATATATAAGTTGTTTTACACAATTGTGAATTTGATCGATCATTTAGTTTTCGAATAGCTCGCAAGAAATCAATCATTGATACTCAGTGACTAGGTACTTGAACGCTGATTGAGCATGATCGGAATAAATATCACATGTCATACATACTATGTATATGTAGGTATGAATATGTTGTTATATAAGAAGATATGTATGTGTGCATGTCGGGGTAGGTACATGGTTAATTTGCGATAGGTCACGCAGATCACCGATCTTCTCTATAAAAAGTAAGGTTAATTTAAGTTAGGTGACGTCGCAACATTGACTATGGCTAGGTTGGATTTTGTTGCAGTGACCAGTTAAAACCACCAATAGCGGTAGGTGTAACTTGCTTTCTGTGGAGGCCTCCCTGGACCGCCTTCGATCTACTCGTGCCTCGAAGGATTTAATCACCTTGCATTCCAATTCCTTCGCCCAGCGCACGCTTAGCTGATCAAACGCCCATTTGGCCAGTAGTAGACCACATAAGGACAGCGGAATACCCAGACTTTCTCTATCCGGGAGCACTTCCTCAATGGTTCCCTATTATGCCAGCTCATTGGCCATGCAGTTTTCAGCGATTTCGCTGTGACTCAGAAACCAAACGAGCTCAATACTTTAATACGATGCGGTCGATAAGGAGATGAAAAAATTATTACCCTTTCTCGAACGAGCAAAGAGCCATGATAGCTGCTTGGCTGTCGGAATAGATATTCAACTCCTCGAAAGGTGTCATACTAAAGAGCAACCAATCCAAAGCTTTCTGTACTGCGGCTACAACTGCTTGGAAAACCCTGCAGTCATCCGATAGCCTAAATTTTATAGGTTGATGGGAGAAGACGTCGCCACCTACTTTCCCATTCAGCTTCGGTCCAGGACCCCGATTCTAGACACCGCACCCCTTCCAGTCCTCACTCGCTGAAGTATGGGAGGTGAAAGATTTCTTCGCACCCGAAATCGGCGTGCAGTTCTCCACATACGGGACAAAATTCGCCAAGTGTACCAGGAAAAAATTGTATATCAGTAATTTGCTCCACTAAATGGTTGCTATGGTTATTAGCAACCAATGTGGAAACGAATTTTTTCTACCGCGTTTTTTTTTTGTCGACTTCAGGTATCTAACCGAGCATAAGTTCAAACAGTATTTCGAGAAAGACTCCCCTTGTTCAAGAGATGGACATACTTAAAAAAAATGTTTAGCCCAGAGTTAGCAGTCCACTAGTATCGATATCAGGGATTCGCTTAAATTAAGAAGCCTTTTTACCGACTATTTTGAAAATTATAATCGGTCACTTAAAATTAGAATGTTTTGGGGTTTTAAATTTTACTGCAATATAAAAAGACCTTAAAGTTATAACCAAATCCTTTCAGTTGAATGGTTTTACGTCATTCCATCATATATTTAAAAAACAAAGCTGTTTCTTCAAAAGTTCCCCATAAAATTATATTTGCTATGAATGAGGTGATTAGTGTAGGAAAGTCTACGTCAGAGTTAGCATGGGGTAAACTATCTGACCATCACAATAGCCTTGTCATTTTAATAGCTTTAACAAGAGAATAGCCACACATTTAAAAACAATACGCTGTTTTGAGAACTGCACCCCTCCATACGCTCCGCAGAGAGTTAAAGTTTCTTTGTTTCATTCCATCTCAATCCAACTTATTTTTGTTAGTCTGGATATTTCAGAAATATTGATCTTATTCTGCAATTAGGTTCCCGCGATTCATCAACTCCCCCTTTGTATCTCCATAGGACTAGGTACGTCTATATGTAAGTATTTACGTGACGTAGTTTCACTACATAAGCAAATGGTTTTCGTTTTCAACAAACACATTGATTCTTACTTCGTCATATTCGTTTATCTCTCGGTTTATGTGCTTTTCATTTTCATTGTTTGTTTATTTTTTTCTTTTTATTTCTTTTACATTTTTTTTGTACATAGTATAACTTGTGTCGTTCTTTCTTTATTCGTCGCTACGCGCACTCTTATCGCTTATTCAGCGGCTGTCATGTCATTGCTATTGCTGTCAATGTTGCTAGTTCTAGCAGTTGTTCGCTATTCATGTTTTGTTGTATTGTGTTGTCATCTATGTTAAACTCGTTCGCGGTATTCGTAATTGCTGTTGTCTATTGGCCACCACCAGCACCACCAATTACTGCTTTGTTGTGTTTGGGGCGACCGACTCTACGTTGGTCGTTGTTGTCGTCGTCGTCGTCGCCGACATTTTCCTCAGTCGTGGCCACATACATACTTCGCGGCGTCGTAAACTTTGTCGTATCTGTCAACGTTCATTGTTGGCATGCTCACCGTCGACTTCTCGTCTTCAATTCTTGCGAACTTTGAGGAGCGCATATTTTTTTCTCAGTCGCACTATAAAAGGTTGTCGCGGCGAACGTTCTGTGAGTGGTTACTGAAAATGATGGTTCCTTAGCTTTTTTCGAATTAAGTTTTTATTTATACTCGTAAATTCAATCGTTCTGTGAAAATTTCTTCTTCTCTTTTGCGTGATTTGATGATCGCGACGTAGGCAAGTTCGAGAACTGGCAAGCTCCAGCACAAAAAAAAACTATTAAGAATCAAAGTTTATGAATTTTGCATTATTAATGAAGTATATATGTAAGTATACTGAGAACGCGTAAAAGTGCCCTCAGTGCGAATTCAAAAATCAATTCTACGTTGACAAAGATCACACAGCGCGATCGCTTGGAGCTGATCGTGCGTGTGATTTCACAAAGCAAAAAAAAGTGCAACGCAATAAATGAAAAAAAAACACGCGCACACAACACAATCTGAAGCGCTGAGCGACGATCATCTGTTGCTTTTTCACAGGCAATCATAAATACACAACAAAAAAAGGTTATCAAGAGGCAAGTGATCGTCGTGGTCGCCGTCATGATCGTCATACCCGACACACTGACGCCAACGTACAAGTCAAGTGGTGATTTAAATTGCACAGTGTGAAGAATATACTGAACAAAAAGCAAAACGAGAGGGGAAAGAACAAGCACTGAAGCGGCAGCAGTAGCTACAAAAACATCTACCGGCTGAGCCAGCTTTATTGGAGACACACAGTCATTTAGTGCCCAGTCAGTGCACCCCTTGCCTCTCGGTGCCTGCTGTCTGTTCGTCCGTCCGCCCGTACGTCTGCTTGCGCTGTCGCGTTCAATTAAAACTCTCCAGCTCCCGACTATGTACTCGAACTATCTTTCGATTTGTCTGCTATACGGTCAAAATAAATTGTTGTTTGGCTCTGCCGGCTCTGGGTTATTGTCTCCACTGTCCGTTGGTGCCGTTGGTTGGGGCCCACACGTTTACTCACTCACTCACTCACTCACCCAACGACTCGCAAACCACAGCCACTAAAGCCAGACTCGTCGCTTAGTTATGGGCGTCGTTGTTGTTGTACACTTTAATTTTTTTCTTCTACTTTTTTTTTTTTTTTTTTTTTGAATTTTCTGCTTTATACTTTACTTTGTTGAGTGTACAAGCTGTGTTATTCTTCCTCTTATTACACATACGTATGTTGTTATTGTTATCATTGCCGCCAACGACGGACGGACGCACTATTAACCAATGGTTTAGTATGTGTGGGTTGGTGGCACTGCTGTCGCTGTTGACGTCGCAGTCGCTGCTGCCTACAGATTTCGCTACAAGTGTGTGTTTGTTTGATCGCTGAAAGACAAAAGTCAGCGCGCAGCGCCGTCGTTAACGCTGCCGCGTCTCGATCACTACGCCGCCTGCATTGCACTGTGTGTTGTGTGAATCAAATAGAAAATATTTTAGTTTGAGCGTAACGTTGCATACGTCGAGATCGCGCGATTCCGCGTTATATTTTTGAATGAGTTATAGCAGAAGAAGAAGAAGAGGAAAAAGTAAATATTTAGTGGCATGCGGAGAACGTATTTAGCAGCGTGTGGAAAATCAATATTCGTAACTTTTGGAATTTAATTGGGAATTGCCCGTCAAAAGCAGATTACACAAATCCAAACAGACAAAGCTCCCAAGCATCTCCACCGCTACATTTGCGATTCCATTTTGATCGGTGGCGCAGAGAGCGTACCTATATTTTTTCGTATTTCAAAATGCCGTACGGGTTGGACGTACGCCATAACAAGTGTAGTGTTTAGTGATCGCGCGACTATATGTATGTAGATCACTTCGGGAAATTAGTATTTTTATAAAGAAAAAAAATCACTGAAATTTCTCAGCGAAAAAAAACAAGCAGAGTTTATGGATGATTAAACCAGTGAATAATTATGAGAACTTACGCGATCAATGCCATGTTGTTGTTACAAAAATTGCAATAAAAATTTTCTTTCATTAATTTTTTTTAGTATTCATAAATCATCAGCAATCGTAGCAGTGTCTTTGAAGTGCAAATTTATAGTGTGAGCATCATTGAAATAGTGTAAAAGTAAAAATAAAACTAAAAGAAAATATTGTCTGTGTTGATTGACGCGTTAGTCGTAGGTGCTGATCAGCTGGCAGACGTGTAGTTTTTCAAATTGTAACAGCGCATTTAGTATAAAAGTGTATAATTTACTGAGCAGCGCACATTTTGCCTTCAAGTAAGAAACACCAGCCACAAACAGACAGTGTGTTCTGTGCCGAAAACTTCAAGTGATCGCCAAGTGATCCTCATATCTGCGCTTGAGGCAGACAAAAGTCGTTCGATACGCACTCCGCAAACACAAATACATACGAGTAAAAACAACAAAAAAAAAGTGTTAAGAATAACTGTGTCGCCGCATTTAATTGAGTTCCACGAATTCACTGTGAGAATTCTACAAAATAAAAGCCGAAACAGACAGGAAGACAAAAGAAAAAGGCAATAAGCGAATGAAAAAACAACAACAACAAAATCAAGCATTAAGCCACTCCAGCAAAAGGTCGAGGAATACCCTGCCGACGACGACGACGACGACGACGGCACACACGATTTTCAAGAAGTGATCACGCACGTGCATAGACCCCTCTGTATTCCCGCACACACTTGAGATACCCAAAAAAAAAAAAAAGTCGACTAAGCAGACGACGACGACGTCAGCACTGGCGACACATTGTCCGACGTTCAAGTGCACGATCGCCGACGAACAGCCAGACGTAGCAGGCAACAGCAGCAGCGCAACGATAATTGCCTGCAGGAAGCAAAGAGCAGGCGACCAAAATGCAACAACAACAGCGCCAGATAGACACACACATTTGAAGCGGCAGAAAAGTCATTAATAAACAAACGGCGTAGATAGGCCAATAAAAATAAGGTATCTAGAAGATACACACACACACACACACACAAGCGTATACCTAGATACATGTGCGCCTAGAACTCAACCAACCAAAAAAAAAAAAAACAAAGTCACAAGCTGTGCGCTAAAAACTACCAAGCAAGTGGCAAGCGGTAAGCGGAAGATCAGCTAGAACAGCCAGCAGCCGCAAAGAAGTGCAAAGAACCTGAAAAGGAAGCAGCGCCGCATTTAAAACAAGTTCAGCTAGTAAATAGTTGTACGACGACTAGCTCTTTTTTCTTGTTGTTGTGCTTTTATGAGGCATTCTAGTAAGCAGCAGCAACAGCATGAAAAATTTGTGGCATTAAAGGAGGCGCCAGCATACCTGCCAATGTCTGCGGATGGCTTGTCTGTCGAACGCCGTGAGGCCATAATCGCCACCGTCGTCGCCAAAGTCGCGGCAAGTTACCGTTGCACGAGACGCGCGTGAACACAACGATCAAACGTACATAGAAGAAGTTGTGACGTGTTCTGGATTAGAAGTCACCTAGTTGAGGAAGTCACAGGCACAGAGATCGTTTAGAGATCGCTCGAAAGATTGTTAGCTTAGAACGTACTTGAGAAAAAGTCACATACGTAGCTGCGGGATTCTATGCGTTTAGCATCGTAACAAAAGCAACAACATGCATCAAGGAACAGCGTAATAGATAACGATACATATGTAGATATGTATAGAAGTCAAGAGCTCTTCAAAGCGTGAATTGGAATGCAGGCGAGAAACGTACCAAAAATAAGGGATCGCGAACAGAATTAGCAACAACAAGCACTAGCAAGCAAGTGTGAGGGCAGGCAACCGCACTTGAGTACTGCGTAAGTAAATTTTACGTTACTAGTACCACTTAGGCATAAGTTATAGTAAAAGTATGTTTGTATGTTTCACTGAAAAAAAAAAATTTCATAAAAGAAATAGGAAAATCTTGAGGAAAATTGTGTGAAAACTGGAAATAATTGTGAGTAAAGACCCGCAGACAGCGTAAGACAGACACACAGACAAGCGGAAAAGCATAGACTAACAGACAGACATCGGCACAGACACTCAAACAACAGACATGGGACGCCAAATAAACAGTCAGACTGATAAAAAATACAACACATGTGCAACAGACATAGATAATGAAACAAAAAAAATGCATACAAACATACACACATAAAAAGTCACAACAATCAGAAATCGTATATATATTATACGTAGTAACAGCAACAAGCAGCATATAAAATTTGTCGACAAAAAGCAGTGCTCCAAAATGCCAACAAAAAAATAAAAATAAATAACACAACAACAACACATAAAGCAATTAACATGCAAAGGTCATTTTAGTTAGGAAACCAATATAGCGTCATGCAGGCAGCGAGTAAGCGATGATCAAACACATGTATACACATTAGGGTGCTTCACAAAAAAAAAAATATTGCGGTTTTCCACCGGAACTATACAATTTATTTTATTCTAAGGCCACCGCCAAAATATTTCGTTAAAAACTATTGACATTTACGTGAGTATGATCGATTTGAAAATATCTCCAAAATCTCATTATTTTGATACCTACCGTTGATAAAATTTGTAAACGTTTTTATGCAAATCTTTTATGATTAACCTCTTCTCTCATCTAAGGTTATCATTTAAGAAAAATTATTTTCAAAACTGTTATAAATAAAAAACGCGGTTTTGGAGGTTTCACGTAAATCTTTAGCAAACTAATAAAAGTACTTATTTCATTTATAGGGAGAGATCCACCCTAATGTACATGCATATATACCCCTGTGGATACATTTACATACTGTCTATACCCTGTGGGAAATTTATCTAACTATAAGTTAACTTGAAGTTGATTAGAAAGGAACTGAAGGTCACTATTATCTGTATATTTTCTTTGAGGAAATCTAACTATATTTCCATGGCGATGACCGCGATATAGTCAAGGGTGGTAACCTCTTTTTGCCTTTTTACTTTTTTAATTAGTTATTATATTTTATTACACTACATATTCGTTTGCATATTCTGCTGTAGGTGGTTCCATATTCGATTTTGATTTTCCTTTTATTTCGAAAAAGTAATTGTGAAGTGCAGAAAGAAAGTGTATTCAAAGTAAAATTTGTATGAGGATATTTATATGGAAACTTGTTTAAAGAAAACAGTGACCCGGTTAGATCGGCATTAATTTTCAACTAGTTTAAAGTTAGCCTTTTGTAGTTAACTAAAAGTTATATATTCAATAGAAATCCCGCATAAAATCTAACTACAAGTTGATTATTTTTTATCAATTGATAACTTTTTCCTACAGGGTATTTGCCTAGCGAGTGTTCCACACGCACATGTGTTTGTATGTTTGCTTTTCATTTTTATTTTTTCCAATTTACTTTTATTTTATTTTTATTTTTTGTTTGATTTTTATTTACTTTGACCCACAATATGTTAAGTCATTATCTGTTCACATACTTATTGTCGTTGATATTTTTGGTGTTGTCGCTAATGCTTTATTTTTATCGCTGCATATGCACACAAATTCGTGTAGGTTTGTATGAGGATTTTGTAAATTTTGAGGAATACCCCTCCACAGACATTCGTACGTACATATATATGTATGTACATAATTATGTATTTATGGATGTAATTAAGTGGTGTATATAGCGCTGAGTCAAGTCATTCAGGGGGTTATGAACTTATTGACATACAAACGTACTTACATACATACATACATGCATACAAACGTATCTAAAACATTCATTTCATACACAATTTTTTATTATGTGAAGTGAATTGAAATGAGGAATAAAATAGGTTGAATAAAACAACGTAATAAAAACAAACAAGGAATGGAATGAAATGAAATGAAAATGGAAAAAAACGACATGAAATTAAGTGAAATGAAATGAAACAATATACATCCATAAGAAAAAAAGTGTGTCGCTATGAAAATGGAATGAAAAAAGAAATAAAACGAAACGTTAAACGAAAAGTTAAGATACGAAATGAAAATGGAATGAAAATAAAAGAAATGAAGTGAAATTAAATAATATGGAAATAAATTATACCGCCTGCGGGTAGCCCTGTGCCAAAGAGGAGTGCCTGGTGAAACCAGAACTGCATATTTCCATCCCTTCTCTTTCTTTTAGTGAATGGGTCCTCGACTGCGGACTTCTGTGGACCAAGTCCAGTTTACGTCAGCACATTGACCACGCTGAAGGCATGTCTTATGGCATATCGGCCCATCGCCGACTAAACACCTGAGACTTTGAGTAATTGCACCGACCTTGGCAGCGAAGTTGCCCCGATGGTGGCACCGACGAAGACATTGACCGCCTAATAAGTAATGCCGGAGCGGTCTTTGATATGATGCACACGTCATGTCGTAACGAAAATTTGAGTTCAAGATTTAAGATCAGTCTATTCAAGTCCAATGTATTATCCACACTGCAGTACGGTTGCCCAACTTGGAAAGTCAGCATTGCAAGAACCTGGGCGCCTGTAAATTTTCGTAAACCGATGTTTTAGAATAACACCCCGAATATTTTTGGGCTAAAATAATATCAAATAACGAGTTGCCCAGAAAAGCTAACATGAAGCTCCTTGATGTCCGACTCCGGAGACGGAAAGGGATAGGCCACACCTTGCTCAAAGAAGACGCCAAAGAGGCGAAGCTACTTGAGTTAAGCTGGTTGGAAATCAAAGCTATTTAGAGAAACCGAACCAGACGGTGCGTAGTGGAGGCGAAGAAGAAGAAACGGAGTGAAGAACCACGAAACGATAATGGACGAAACTATATAGCGTAAGACAAGATATAGATAAAATTAACTAATCAATAACTCGTTTTTACTTCTGGATCGAGATGGTCGTCAATCTTGACTTCAACTGCATCCTAAAAATGTGAGTCCCACCCAGAAGATAATGCCCCAGAAACGAAGTGTTCGGTAAAGAGCTCATCTCACCAATGCGATGCATCGGAGCTGGGTACTGCATTTAAAACTTCTCATATTTGCAACGAGGTCCCGAGACATACCAAAAAGGCAGCAAACACCCATCTATGACATAGTCTACCTGAAAAACTTAATTTTACATGTATGTAGAAATGCATTTGATAGATTTGCATACATATATCTAGCCAACCTGCTATTCACTCACACATAGATATGTATGTATATATGTAAGTCTAACTCGCTTTCATTCTTTTTGGTTTAGTAATCATTCGAATTCTTTGCGCTTAAGCAACCCACACATCTGGCAGCACCTCACCTGCAACACACGCTCTTTAATTGAATACGCGATTTTTCATACATACATACATACATGTATGATTGTATGTGAATGTGGCTGATTGCTTTCAACCAGCTGTGCCAGAACTGCTGTTGCAGTTGTTAAAAAAAAATAAATAAATATTTAGCATTCGCGTTCAAGCGCTGATCCGATTACTTTGCATGCCAAATGACATGATCGCAGCCACCATCTTCTGATACAAATACTTTTTTAGATGACACAAATTAATTTTGTGTTTTTGTTTTTTTTTTTTTGTCATCAAAGCTCTTTTTTAATTGCGTGTTTACAAGTATTTTATCATTCGTATTTTTTTTTTTCAATCTCAACTGTGAATTGCTTTATTGTCAACGTTAAGCATTCACACAAATATTGGTCATTTTGCTGCATATATGTATGTATGCTATTTATTTATATGAACTTTATTTTCTAATTACGTTGACTCTTGGCTATTTTCGTCACACTGTCACGCAGTGGCGAGTGTTAAATACCTGTCTGACAAGTTTAGCGCAACGAAGCGAACGTAGTCGACAACACCGTGTAGTGAGTTAATGAGAAAGAAGTTGGCTTGGTACGGTAGCGGTGGTGGAGTTAGGGGGGATAAACTGTTGGCGCTGCTGCCCACAGCTGACTTACACCTGAACTCAACATGATCACCGCGACGCGTCATCGCTGACTATTAACGCCGCACCGTCGATTGTATTGTTTGTTGGGGCATACAAAAATACCACACATGTATGATATACAGGGTGTTTCAATGAGACCGCAGGTTTTATTTTATATTGTCAATATAATGCAACAAAATTTGTGAAAATTATGTTTTTCTTTTCATACGGGTTACTTCAGTCTCTTCAACCGAAAAAATCACGCAACGCGCGAAATGCACTTCTTGCGGAAAGAACATTAAGATATCACAAATAATTGACAAATACCTGAATCACCCTTTACATATTTAAGTGTATGTATGTGCCGTGCCATGTGTAGGGGAGCTGCTCACTGGCGCTGCCAATTTATTACGCTTTGCTTGGCGCCCTTTCCCCCCCCCCCCCCCCCCCCCCACTCATTTCGTCAGCACACTATATGTAATTACTTAATTGTGGCCTCTGTGATTTTTTTTTTTTTAGTGTGGTAGCTGTCGCTTTTGTCATTTCGTTTGCAACGTCGCGCATTTGCCATGTCTGCCACTGCGATACCTCCGTCCTTCAAATGTGCGATTTCGCGCTGTCGGGTTTGTGTGTGGCGAACTTTTTTTCCATTTATCTCTCTATTTTTTTTTCTCTGTTTGTATGCCTTTTTCCTTGCTCTTTTTCTTATAATCCATGTATTTCTTTTTCTTGCAAGCCTCATTTGCATTTCTTGCCAGCTTTTGTCATCGTCGAGTTTCTTCGTCATATATTTCTTTTTCACTACATTTCTACAGCTATTTATATATTTTTTAAACATTTTTTGCAATTCCCATTTCTGAGTATTTTACGGTGTTTTCTTTGTAATAATCACTACCGGTTCATATCTACCGCCAACAGCAGCGGCAGTAACAGTATTAACAAGTACCGTGAAAACAAAACAAAGTAAACATAATAAACTTCATCGTCTTTTTGGTAACTGCTCGCCGCCAAATCGCTTGCGGGTCTCATAACACCAGCTTTTTTTTCGTTTCATGGAAATAAATAAGGCTGCAAAAAAATGAAATCGTTTATTCAGCTGTCTTTAGCGTTTTTTTTTTTTATTTTTTTTATTTACCTTCGTTGGCATATCTCAAGTATTACTTCTTTACTTCTTGTCCCCTACTCGCTCTAACCAATCTACCTATTTTGTATTTTTCTGCTCCATTCCTTTTGATTTAATTGTTGCTTATTGTTTTGCGCTCAAAGCCGGTTTCAGTTATTGTCAAGTGTTTGCCACGATCAATTATTCACTTTTGTTGAATGCGTAGCGGCTGCTGCGTTTTTATTTATTCAATTTTCGATTAATTTCTGGTCTCATTTGCATAAATTATTGAAACTACTTTTTTCAGCTATTACTTAATTTATTGGACTATATGTTTTGTATGTTTATAATTGCTGTTATAAAAACTTCAGTGGCGCAGAAACGTGCCTTTTTGGCATTACATATATTGATTTTTTATTAATTTTATGCTCCCAAAATAGATATCGCCGGCATATACATACATATATTAGGGTGGTACTTAAAAATATCAATATCTAAATTTTGTGTGGGTTACCCTTTTATTTTGTTCTACGAAAAATATACACATACATCCGCGAAAATTTTAAAAATTCTAAAATAATTTTTAGTCGTCGTTGCCATGGTTTGAGAAAAATTGAAACTGATACTTGAAATATTATTGAAAACTATTATATGGAGACTGTCATTTGTTTAAGTTTTTTCGGTATAAGTGCAACACTTTTAAAATTTTTTCTATAACACTGGTTTGCAAATAATTATATTGAAAAAAAAATACGAAGAAACTCATTTATAAAAGATATTTTTGTTTAAAATTTTGTGTACAGTTTTTTTAGAAATGGTATTTTTTTGATTTTCTGGGGCATGCTTTCTTTGATGACTAAACTAACAATTCCGATCAATACCAATCAGTACTTCGTTGAAAAGACATTTAAAATACCCGTCAAACGATATATTTTGTCGAATGTTTGCTACTAAAAAAAACTGCACGTTTTTCAAACCCTCGTGCAACCCCTAAACAATATTTTTAAATTTTTAAATTTTCGATGGTGTCTCATATAAAATTTAGATGTTGATATTTTAAATACCACCCTAATTTTACACACATAAATAGCTAGTCGAATATGAAATAAAGCTGTGGTGGATTGGTTCATTTAATTTAATTTTTCTAATAATTTGTATTTTTGTTTGCGGCCAAGACTTTGTAGGCATAATGTCGACCACGAGAGATGTCGAGATTCGAATTTATTGCCTTTAAATTTAAGCTCATTTGGCTGAATCCATGAATTTTTAGTGGTTTTATTTATTTATTGATTTATTTATTGACCGAATAAGTATAATGTTCAAATTTCAAGTTTAGTTTTTTAGACATGAATACATATGTATGTATGTACATATGTATGAAAACCAATAAAACATTCCATTAAGCAAAAGACTTGTCTACGTTAACTTTTATAAGATCATATCCACTAGCTGATAACCGGAATGATTTTCGAAAGGGTTATACATTCTGCGTTTTTAAAAGTGAACGTAATTAAAGAAGGAAGAATTACATCGAAAATGGCGCATTGCTTAAAAAGGTTTATCTTCAAAAAAAATTGCTTCTTGTTCGTAGACCCAGAGTATGAAAAGCTTTATGAAGTAAGAAAAATTCCTTAATTTATTTTACTAAACTTTCTTTTATAAAAAAGTCACGACAAAAAACTATCTGGCGGTATAAGCTTTTTAAAACTGGAATTTTATATGGTCGTGGCACATAGTGAAAGCTCTCTCTGATCGCCACCGTTTTATTCAATGCTAGGAATATACGCTTTCTACAGGAAAGAAAATTTACTGAACAATTTTGAAAAATTATTAAACTTTCACATTTGCCAAAAAGCTTTCGTCACAAACCTATTAGAAAGCTCAATGTAATACTGGGACTTCAACTGCTTTATTATTAAAAGCTTTCACAAGATCGAACGTTAAGACAGCTTTGTAGTAAATAACTCAATTTGCGAGTGCATTTTTTCTTCTGCTTCCCAGCATTATTCTTGTTTTCAAATCATTTGTATAAGATGTTAGTACTTTTTTTATTTATAAAAAATTTTTTCAGTATTTTTTTCTGGTTTTTTATTTGTAATTATTTAAGTATTAGTAAAATTATATGAAAATCATTTGGATGCATTACTAATACCCACCTCAACACTTTCTTGCGAGCAATAAAATAGCTGCAATTTATGCCAAAAACTATAAAATTTTAAGCGAAATTCTTCAAAAGCCAAATGTCTTCATTTTTAGCAGCAAAAGTATAAGTATCAGCAGCAATCGCTTGCAATAATTTATACAAGGAAATTACGTACTTCGGAAACGAGCAAAGTACAGGAAAAATTCTAAAAAAAAAAAAATCGCTCACCACTTCAGTTTAGAATTTGCTAATTTAAATTTAACATATGCACAATATTTTAAGCTATTTTGCATACGTAATCGCCAAAATGAAAACATACACACGCGAACAGATGCATACATGCTTAAAATACTTCAAAATACAAATTGAATTAAACACTTAATTTCTAACACAAATTGTTTAAAAATAAAACACGAGTAGGCGAATTTCGTTTGGTCTATTTTCTAAAAGTCGTAGTTATTTTTATTTTGGCAACCACAATTTGCCATTCAGCGTAAGTTACCCTACGCGCGCACACCTTGCACCCCTCACCACCGCCCCAACGAGACAAATGCAACTGAGCGGAAAGGTGCATAGATTTCTTCGCCGAAAGGGAAAAAATAAATAAAATGAAAATAACAACAACAAAAAAACAGAAATTCAACTCAAATGTCAGCCAGTTGACGGTGCTGTGGATTTGTTGATTTTGGCAGCCAAGTTGAACGAAAATTTTAGCGTGAAGCATACATATGTACGTTTTCTTCAAATTTATTTCACTGCATACAAATGCTATTATTTACCTAAAAGTTTATGCATTAAATCGAAAGCGCTTGCTTGTGGGTGTGGGTGAGGCTTGACCGCCGCCTGCTATGTGCCATTCAAAGACGCAACGTAAAGAAGAAAAATTTCGAATGAGTTGTGATTGTAGGAAATTAGCGCGCCAAGAATCCGAAAATCATTTCAGGCAAAATTAAATAATCGAATTACAAAAAGCACGAAATAAAAAGAAACTACCAAAATTGCCTTTATATTTTTTTTTTTTTGTAATTTTTTCATTTTGAATGTCATTTGACGTAGTCGTTCACACTAAAAATAGCGGAGTAAAATTTATTTTATGCAACTGTTTGAGCAAAAAATTATTTCTTTAGGTGAATCTGTTGCCTGGGCGACAAGAAAATAAATAAAAAAATAAAATATTTATATTCGCACAGCTGGAGGTCAACCCACACAATTTTTGGTGGGAATTTTCTTGAGTAATAATTTTTAATTTTAAGTGCTTTATTGTTGTTGTTTCTTTAAGCGGACAAAAATCGATACCAGAAAATAGTAAGGGAGGAGGCTATACTAAGGATAAAATTTGTCCTTGAAGTAAAGTTTGGGGAGTACAGGAAAACTTAAATGAATTAGATTAGAGGATATAAATATTAAGCGAATTATCGCATTTCCCTTTTATATTTATTTGTAGTCTATTTAAATATCGTTAGAGTATTCGACTTCATTATAGACAACTATCGAATTGGACTTTGTTTTTACTTTTGCTATAAAATGTATCGATACATTATTATTTCGATATAACGATATCGTTATCGATTAATTATAAGTTACCGGTGTATTTATCGACTGCCAATATATTTGTTGCACTTTATTATTTTCGATCTATGTACATATCCTTTCGTGTTCGCCACTAATATCGTTATCGACTTTTACCTTTTTTACTTTTGTTATTATAAAGTTTATCGGTATCGCTATCGATACATTATGGTTTCGATATAGTTCTATCGCTATCCATTTATTATAAGTTATCGTTCTATTTATCATTGTCGATATATTTGTCGCCGTCGTTCTCGCTTTCTGCTTGCTTTTGCTTGTGCCATTATACAGAAGAAGTCGATATCGATATAACAATAGATTTGTTATTTATCGGCGCATATATTTATCGACCAACGATATTTATTATATTTGTAGTTCTCGTTTCGATTTTTTTCCTTACTCCTTAGTGCTATTGTTATCGATTACATTCAAACTGTCAATATCATATCGTTCTTGTTGCTGTGATTATTTTGTTAAGTTATCGATATCTCTATCATTTCTAATTTATCGGTCATCACTTGCCTGTGTCGATTTAAATAGGATATCTCTGCGATGAAATGGACAAATTTCCGAGTTTCTGTTTCAGAATATGTCAGGGAGCTTCAAGCTCGCGATATTATGTCATAATTGTTTGTGTTCTCGCACATACAAATTGCTAATATCGTTATCGATTAATTATATTTGCTTGGTACACTCATCGATCATTGATACCTTTATTGTTTCCTTCTGCTGTCCTAGTTTTATTCTTGGCTAAGTTTATACGGTCATCGATGCCTTTATTGTCGGCGTTCTCGCTTCGTTATTTTTTTTTTTCTGAATCACATTCAGTTTAGAAACTTGACTATATTTTTCGATTTCTAGGTGTTATCGATCTTAAGGTGGCATCTCTAGTGACCGTGCCAGAAAATTTTCATGTATGATATAAGTTTATCATTAAACTAGTCCAGTTTTTGATTAATCGACTTCGGATTTAATCGATTTAAAAATGGCATCTCCATTAACAGACACTAAAAAGTAATCAAAATTCGATTTTGAAATTTTTTACATTTTTTTTTTTATCTAATCGAAACAACTATATCGAATTTGAAGCCACTGATAAATAAGTTAATCGATTTTAAGTTATGTTGATCTAACTTATCATCCCCATTAAAGAATAACATCTATGCGGCCACCGCTTTTTTAAAAAATATAATTAACAATTTTTTTTTTGGAAAAATTTTTATGATAATTTTTTATGTAGCTACATTTTTTAACACTTCATTCTAAGTAATTTGTTGCACTCATTTACATGCTTTCGCATTTGCTAAATCAAATTTTTAGTCTGTTTGCCAAATCTGCATAGAATTTTCAATTTTTTTACAGTTCCTACCTACACTCTTGCTTTTCAATAAATTTCTGAACGAAATCGCTGCAAAATATTTCGCATATTTTTAAATTATTTATGCAAATGGCTTTTTTAATTATATTTTGCGTCTTTTGTACGTGTTTTTTTTTTTTTAATTATTTGTGCTATTATTTAAATTAATTTGTTTTGGTTGGCCAAAAATTTTGTGGATAATTTAAATGCTGCTAAAATAGCGCTCGCCTTGCTCAGCAGACGATTTTTATAGACAAATATTTTTTTATTTTTCTTTTTTTTTGCTGATCTCCAACAAATTTATATGTACTTTTTTCGCATGTAGCCTTCAGCACAAATGACTTCATGCCAAATTAAAATTCTTTACTTTTAGGTTTTTTACTAGGAATATGATTTAGTACATACATACATATTGTACAATTTTTTTTAAGTTTTGCATTTTTTGTCTGTAGTATATTTCGTTGGCCTTTTTATTTTTTTATTTTTATGATATTTTTCTTTTTAATATTTTTTCCACTCATATCTACCTAAAAACATATGTTAAACCATCGACAACTTGCCTCACTGACGTGCATACTTCATGTCTATATCCTGTTGGACATATTTAACACCAAAACCCACGCAAACACTCGCAGCATGCCTCGCCACTTCAACGCGCCTAAACATCTTAACCCTTCCGCTGCACACCCGCTAAAAACATACCCACTCGCCACTTGCGAGTTGATGAGAAAATCATCAGCAAATCATTAAGCTATATAAATCGTTTTGTTTGTATATTCAACATTTAGCGTAGTATTAATAATAAAAAAAAAAATATTAATAGCAACAGTGCTCACAATACTAAAAACAATTATGAGAAAACTATACTAAACAAAAATTTCAAGCGCCAAAGAAAGCGTAAAAATATATTTTTAATGCAAACAAAACAAAAGAAGCAGCTGTGTTATTCATTAGCATTAGCCAAAATGAAAATTTTTACGTCAATATCTGGGAATTTCCGTTGTGAATATTTTTCAGCATTAGATAATAAATAAATTGTTGGAAAAACGGAATTTGAAATTTTTGCGCTTTTAAGTGGCTTCTTGAGTTCATTTGGGTGATATTTTGACGTACATACATACATATGTTTGTACATATGCAGCTATTTTGAAGAACACATCACTTTTTGTTGTTCATTTCATTTTATGACGCGTCGCATTAGATATTTATTAGCTTTTGGATTTGCTCATGACAGTTGCTGGCTGGCATTGCTTGATGTCACTTCGGCGCTTGTACTTACTCGTACAAATGCTGAGGGGAATTTCATTTCGCATACATACATACATACATACATCAAAGCGAAAATCGATGGGGGTCTCCTTTTTTTCTCTTTTGAATTGTTTGTTTTTCTTTTCTTTTGTAAATCACTTGCCAAATTGATAGAAATTCAGGTGAAATTTTCCAAAGAACAATTTTTTCTAAAATGAATGATGAATTTTCATATTTTGAAATTTTTGAAGGTCATAATCGTAAATTTTAAAATGGTCATTACGTCAAGAGCAATTTTGTTTATTGTATTTTTCCTAATTTAATATTTAAGTGAATTGTATGTATTTGTTAATAATTTAAATATTGTGTTATGCGAGCAATTTTAAATTAAACAGAATCCCAAAATACGTACAATCCAAGTTGTTTGCGAATTTCGAAAATTTTTTTCTAAAAAAAATTTATTTTTAATTTTTTTATTATTTGTATATTAAGGTGCCTCACCAGAAAAAAACGCACGGTTTTCCCGCCAGAATTATAAAATATATTAAAGTTAAACATTTTCTCCACTTTATTTCGGCAAGATATTTAGATTTACGTGAGCTGGGATTTGAAAGTACATAAAAAAAACTTTTTGAAAATATTTTTTTTTCCCAAAAAATTACATACGATGATATAATAAATAATTTGAGCTTAAAACGGCTGCATAAAAATTTGTAAACATTTTATCCACGGAATACTCGCATAAATCTTAACATTTTTCCGAAATATTTTGGCGAAAGTCTTAGAATATAATAGATTTTATAATTCCGATGGAATGCATGGATGGTACTGTATCGATTTTTTTTTTTTTTTGTATGGAGCGTGATGTACCCTAATCTACATACATACAT